>NW_028151871.1:0-115574 GCF_964638095.1 Poromitra crassiceps
TTTCTTTTTTTCTACATCAATATTTTATATTGTGTAGGCTAAAGGAAACCGCCAACATGATTATTTGTGTGTGAGATAATTGGAGCACAAGACTGTGCTGAGACTAGAAACGGCTAGAAGAATGTTCTTTATAGTTCAGTCCAGTTCCCTCAGTTCAGTTGATAAAGGAATGAAAATATTCCACTTTGGGATTTCCATGTTACCAGTTCAATGCAGTTCAGTTCACTCAACAAAAATAAGCTTTGGCAACACACGGCTGGTGACAGCAGTTGTCAGTTCAGGTTAGTTCATTAGTTGGCTAGTTGATTACAAAATTACAACAGCTTTTGTCAAGTCTGGACTGGAGATGTTTGGCTGTCGGCTCCTGGATTTCCTTGTGATGACGAGAGGATGAGAGATGTTTTGCCTGGTTTAACGTTACGAGGATAAACGCAAATAAGGATCAAATGCAGACTTAATACAGCGCAAATGCCTCGGTAGGCAGGAGGACTGGAGGTAACTTCTCTCTGCTCTTTACTCACCGGCTGATTTTTGTGACTCCAATCAAAGGGGCGTGTTGACCGAGTCTGGTGCGGTGTGGAGGTGAGTAAAAAAAAAAACACTGACGAAAGCAAAGCGTGTGATTTGCATTTTGCAACACAATGATATAAACGATAGAGCACAATATGAAAGTGAAACGATAGACATTTTCTATCATGAAAATATGTGTTGTTTTTTAGACCAATGAATTAACTCTGTGGAGAAATGGGCTGTCTCATGTTTCTCACGTGCAGCATGATCGGCTGCATAGATCGGCAACAATAAAGCAATATCTGTAATCTGCCGATCGCATATTTGAGGTCAAAATCGGCCAATTTCCGATCGCGTGTCGATCGATCGGAGCACCTCTAGTGGAGAGAGAAGGCTCTTACCTCACTGAGGTCATGCTGTCTCTGCATCTTTGACTCAAAGGCCGACTTCATCTGAGTCAGCTGCTCGTACTGTCAACACAACAGACAATGACAATGTAAGCTGCTACACAATGGCATGGGTGAATACGTTGGGGTGTGTGTGCGTGCGTGCGTGTGTGTGTGAGAGAGAGAGAGAGAGAGAGACAGACAGTGAGGCAGCGAGACAGAAGAGGGATGCACTAACTCACTTTGTACAGCATTTCCTGTCTTCTTCCCTCCAGCTGTGGCTCCATGTGAAGGTTTTTCTCTGCCAGGGACAAAAAGAGACGTGGAATCTGTTACAGAATCTTGACTCTGTAACCTTTTCTGTTTGAAATGAATCGAGGTGTTTGGCTGGGGGTGGGGATGGGGGTGGGGTGGAGTGTACTCACTGGCCATGTCCACTATACTGGTGACCAGCTCTTCTTTATCACCGGTGACCTGTTTGAGCTGCGGCAAGCTCACAAAGAACTCCAGCAACATGTCCTCCTGCTCAGACATGTCCTTCAACTGGGACATACTGGGGTTTGGTAGAGGGTTGAGACAGACAGAGGCAGACAGACAGATCAGTGGGAGGAAGAGACAGAGTGAAGGAGATAAATCAAGAAGAAGATGAAAAAGTGGTCCTTATCACAGCATAATCTGCTTAAGGAAAAAGTCTGTTAAAAGCAGAGGGCGTTCTGGACTCTGTGGGTTCACCTCATGTCAGAGAGCTCAGGGAAAGTCTCTGGGATCTCCGGCATCTTGTACATGTGGCCGTTCAGTCCAGCCTGTGAGAGACGCACACACAGAAAGAAAGAAGGGAATGTCAAGCAAATATCCTCCTATTCAAATAGTTTTCCCTCGCCCAAATTTAACCTACGTTTGGAGCGTTATTTCGTTTTTTGTTTTTTTTGTCTTGGGGCGTTAACCACTTTTCAGAGTTGTGTTCCAGACCTAGATATCATCGACGGCTGGCTACTGCGAGACCAGACTGTGCATGTCTTGCATTGGTACTGGCTATTGACTGGAGCCATGTGTATAGGTTTACCCAATGACAATAAACTATTTAACACTCACATGTATGGATTTGCACTGGTCCCGTTCTACAAGTCTGTGATCTACTAGTTCTGTCTCTCATTTTATATATTTTTGTGACTCTGCTTATTTTTGTTAACAATCTAAACCTTCACTTGACATACTGTACATACCATAGCTGGGCAAACTAAGCACTGCACCATAAGGACAGGATATTCCACTGCTTAAAAATCTTGCATGCTGCAGCAAATCACATCATGGTTGCTTCTGTGTGTAGAATTGATTTGATAATAATATCCATCTTCAGTGTACCTGTGGGTCTCCAGTGGGTACAGGCAGTGGCAGGTCAGTTATCAGTCCGTATGGGGCCGGAGCTCTCGGGGGCCCATGGGTGCCATCGGCCCCTGGATGAGGCATAGGGGCTGGGGGCTGGCCGGGACCCGCTGGGCGCTGACCGTAGTGGAAACCCTGGGTGGGGTAGGGGGCCATGCCCGATGCCTTGTACATGTTGCTGTGGGAGAGGGGAGGGGCATAAGATGATGATGTTACTGGAGAATCATTTTTGTCTTTTCAGTGATGAGTTGCTATTTTTCCCTATTAATTTCTGTACTAGCATCGTGCAGGAGAGGAGATGAACATGACAGCATGTTTCTTTCCCTTTCTGCATGAGACATGAGAGTGGACTCACTATGGAAAGCCGGTGGAGCCACTAGACATCTGGGCAGGAGGACTCTTCCAGAACTCGTCCAGCAGACTCTGAATGACCTTACCCAGGTCTGAGTGCATCCCAAACTGTATGTACATAACAAGGCACATAGAAAAGAGGAGATGAGCAGAACTGACGTTCAAACCGCCTCATTTGAGCTTAGCTTTATATGCTATCTGCCTTCCCTTTCTTTCTGCTTCTTTCCATTCATACACTGAGGAAGGCCAGTGTTACAGACAACACAGCAGAGACCCAGCAGTTCATGTAGAGCTTACAGAGATCACAGTACAGTGAGGTAGTCAAAGCCTGGAAGATTCCTAAATAGGTGTGATACTTGGCCACTTCACAGAAAGACCAAACGCTAACCACCACCAGTGGTCACGCTAACTGAATATTTTCCATCCTTTACAGATTTTTTTTTAACAATAAAAGAAAAAAATCTGAAGGCTGTCTGTCATTTTAACACAAGGGAAGAATAGATTAAGACAGATTTTTTACAACCCTATAGATTAAGACAGAATTTTCACAACCCTATCAGTCAAAATCACAGACAGCGAGATAGTCTAAGTAACCACGCAACCTCTGACCACAACCACACCCAGATTCCCCCAGAGCCCAGTTTGGGAACCACTGGCCCTCGCCAGCCAAGCGAGCGACTGGACAACGACTTACATTAGTGATGAGGGAGCTAGTGACCATGGTGCCATTGTTGCTGTCCACTAGGTGGTGACCGACAGGAGGGTAGACACTGACTACCGGCTTCTCCTGGGGGAACTGAGGAGGCAGCAGACTAGAGAAGAGGAGGGAGGACAGAGGAGCGATAGACAGTGGAAAATTGGAAGAGGGGGAGAGGAGAGAGAGAAGACAGGAAAGGAAGAAGAGAAAGAGACAGCAGTACAAACAGATGTGTTAACTTTCAGCCTTCGCCTTTCCTCAGTGTTGTTGTTGTTGTTGTTGTTGTTTTTACTTTATCTGTGAGTGCTGCCATTTCACCTGACTCTCCATGCTCTGTTGGCCTGGCACCCGATGTATTTTAAGGCTAGCATTTCTATATTCTATATTGACTTGAGTGTACTCACATGTTAACACTAATGGTGGAGTTGTTGACTGTGAATGGTATCCTGTACTCCACATCCTTCTGGATCTCTGCGAGGCTGGAGACAAAGACAGACAGGTGTGCAAATATCATGATCTGGAACCTTTCTCGGATCAGCAGCACATTTTGGATAAATTATTGTACACTTGGATCATCAATCATTATGGATTTCTTCTGAACTGAAGGGAAAGACAGACAAACTTAGAAAGAGAGAAGCCTTTCCGTTCTGATCCGACCCCAATACCTCTACTACTTGGTGGCAAGCAGTTGATGCAGGATCTCTTTCCAGGCATGAGAAAAAAGCATGTAGGTTCAAGTTGGGTTGACAGATTAAAGGCTGAGAAACAATAAGCATAATGCGTTTTGGGTCTATATTAATACAAACACAAGTTTCATGTGTGTTCTGCCAGTGAAAGTAGCTGTTATTCTTTACATTTGAACATTTTCTTTCAGACAATTCCTTTTCCTCAGATTGATCACAATTAGGGATGCACAATATATCGGCACTCATATCGGTATCAGCCGATGTTAGCCATTTTTTAATATATCAGCAAAAATATCATTGTGAGAGGAAACAATGAGGTAAATCTATGATTTATGGGCTTTTCCAAATGTTTTGTAAATAAAGAAATGCATTCATTACCTTTTCAAATTCAGTGTTTTTCAGTATGTATGAAATTTGATTATCATACCAATTTTTATACAGATAATAATTGGCATTGGTAAATATCAGTTATCAGCCATAAAGCCATGTTAATATTGGTTATCGTATCGGCCAACATTTTCATATCTGTGCATCCGTAATCACAATCTATGAGACACTTACAAGAACCCTTTAAATATGTGAAATGTGATGTCCAGTTTCAGTTCCAATGATCTAATGTTTAAGGTGGTGTTTAGAGCTGGATGTTACATTGACACAAGAGGCCACACTCAGACTTTGCCCAAGCCAGAAAAACAGTAACTGTTACTGTGGCCTTAAGTTCGTTGCACTTCACCTACTGTATCCAGTCTTTCACATGCTCAAATCACCTACTGTATCCAGTCTTTCACATGCTCAAATCACCTACTGTATCCAGTCTTTCACATGCTCAAATCACCTACTGTATCCAGTCTTTCACATGCTCAAATCACCTACTGTATCCAGTCTTTCACATGCTCAAATCACCTACTGTATCCAGTCTTTCACATGCTCAAATCAGTCACAGGAGCACGACAAATCATAAGTTTAACACATGACCCTTAACTTCTTTTCATTTTCAATAAGCAGCAAGACTCAGTCTGGCCTTCATCTAGCCTCTTATGTATCTTATTTGTGTTTCTTACTGTTCGATCGATGTACTTGTTTTAACTGTATTTGATCATGTGACGCACTTTGTGACTCCGCTCTGTGAAAGGTGATAATGTAAATAAACGTTACTTACGTTCTTCTGCAATACCTGCACTAATAACACTGCGCACATTCCACGGCAGTGTTATTAGTGCAGTGGAGTCTCATCTCTCAGGACACTTTACAACAAGAATACTGATTGCATGTGGGTGGCAACGTCAGAGCTGAGAACAAGCTAGCTGCCAGTAGCTGAGTAAAAATGGGTCACGACTCGTCAGTCATTTGACTTGACAGGGCTCTTCCAGTAAACAATGCCTAATACTTTAATCTGCACAGCTAACTGAACGCTAGCTCCTCGTCAAGCCGCATGCCTTGGCGTGGCACAGAGACACTGGGCTGGTCAGCCACCTATACACTTGTGTCGTCAGCCCTAAAAATACATAGTTGACTTGATTAGCCAGCTAACGTGGCTCCAAATCACGTCTAGCTAACTTAGTTGCTCAACAGCCAAGTTAGTGAGCGCGTTGACGTTAGCTGACGTCGGGTTCGTGTTTCAACGAACTTACATGATGTAGTCATAACATAACTGTTTATTTATGTTGGCTATAGCCAGCTAGCCCCATGCGACGTAAACATCAGCTGTGTAGCAACTTGGTTGAGGTAGACATGTGCTAGCAATTAGCGTTAGCAAGCTAATCGTTAGCCAACCAGACTGACAGTGACAGCAGGCCGGGTGACGTGTAGGAGGGACGCTGTCTGTGCGATATTGGCTGGCTTTACAGAAAACAACGCTAATACACCAGACCAAGTGCAGTGTGATTTTGACGTGAAGCTACCTGGAGTGAGCCGCTTTCAGTGACTCGATCTGCCGCTGTCTTTGTTGCTGGAGGCTGTTGAGAGGAGGGAGAGGTCCGGAGCCTTTGGACTGGGGGAAAAGCCAGTTCATCCTCTCCTGGCAAAACCACGAGCTGAACTTTAGTGACAGGATACAAGGCTAAATACCAACGAAGACGAAATGGAAGAGATCATGAAAATGTAGAACACACACACACACACACCGTTGAGATCTGCGGTGCTACACACTGCTAGCTAGCTAGCTAGCTGGCTAACTACTCTGTTTGTTTTCTTGCTATAAACGCGTTACTACGTTACTTCTAAGTTCTAACGTTACGTTACAAAGTCAGAGGGCATATCGTTGATTGTCGGATATAATGCCGATATAGTTTTATCGCCACGTGCATTGATGTAATGTTAGCGCTATCATTGGTGTCACCAAAACAAGAGAAAAGCATAAAGGAAGACAAACACCTCAGCAGCGTGATTCACTTTACGTCCTACGTCACCTCAGGAACGTGATTCACTTTACGTCCTACGTCACGACGCACGCAGGAAACCAAATCAACGTCCAGCGTCAGTTTTGATCGAAATTCCCAATGCGAAATGCAGGCAACCTCATGAGAACACAAACGTGGATAATATGGAAATTATTAGAAAATTAAATTATGCCATGTCGACGCGAAAGGGCATGTTTGGACGACGTTGTGCTTCAAGTTCAAGTTCAAGTTCAAGTAGTTTATTGTCATATGTATAATACAATGTATAATACAATGAAATTCTTTATGCTTTGAGCAGCCTCAGCCTTACATACACAAGGACATGGTCACAAAGACCGACAGAAAAAGGGTGTAGACCTACATAACTATGTAGGCTACACGTGATACAGACATGTCTGTACACAGTACGTGTAGACATAACACAAACCACAATACAGTACAGTACAGTAATGGTGCACAACAAAGTGACAGTGCGTTGCAGTGTGTGTGAGTCAACTGTTCAGCAGGCTGACTGCCTGAGGGAAAAAGCTGTTACTGAGACGGGTGGTGTGTGATTTGATGCTCCGGTAGCGTTTTTTGGAAGGGAGGAGTGAGAACAGGGTATGAGCGGGGTGGCTGGTGTCTTTGATAATGTTTTTGGTTTTCATTTTACAGCGAGTGGTGAAGATGTTATGGAGGTTTGGTAGTTCTGTGCCAATGATTTTTTGACAACTCAGGAACGGTATGTAGGCCTACTGTGACCGAGTGTTTTAGGTTCTTTATATTATTTATGGATGAAAGAACTCTGAGACCGCTTCTTGTTGGGACCTGATGCCATCCATTTACTTGGTCATATGGTAGAGTGACAAGATGTCCCACTTTGTGTGGGACTGCACAGCATTTTCAGGCCTTTTCCCATATCCCACATATTGAGATGATGTCCCACATTTTGATTGGCTCTTGGTTTCAAGAGAGAGAGAGAGAGAGAGAGAGAGAATGATAGGAGAGATAGGAAAGGATAAGAGGTCAGTGAGCATCTCTATTCTCTGTCTGATCTTAAAGTCGAGCTGAACCCAAAAATGACTTTTCTTTTCTTTTAGTTCAAATACCTGGGTATTCAGTGCACCTATTTAATAATGTATGCAAAACAAATCACAACAATCTAATTTCTTTAGTTTTTGAGATGATGTCCCACATTTTGATTGGCTCTAGTTTTCAAAAGAGAGAGAGAGAGAGAGAGAGAGGAGAGAGAGTAATTAAAACAATGTTTTGTTTTCTCTTGTTTTGGCTTTCTGATGTCTTTAGTCTTCTATGACAGACTATCTTTGGCTGGCATTCTTTTTATTTATTTTTATTTTTTACAGTCGAATACATAAATAAACATTAATTTAATATATGAATCAATATAGTGCACATGAGAAGAAAATAAACAACTCTGTATATGCTCATTAACCAATCTGAAAATTGCATTATTCAATAAACAGAAAAAAGGTCAAAATAAATAAATAAAATGTTCAGAGAAACTAAATATTTTCTCATATACCCATTTATTTTGGAGTTTATAACTTTTTTGCTTATTTCCAATTCAGTCCACTGTTAATTAAGCACTTCAAACTTTAAGTATGAATCTAAATGCTTTCTTGAAACAATGTTTAGTTTATGATTTACTACTGACTGGCCCCGCCCCCGGGCCCGTGATGGTCATGGCCCCGAGGAGGAGTCCCTTATTTTTCTCCATGAAAGGTGGCAACCCTAGCAAGGACATCTCCAGACTGCAGTGCATCATCTGCCATGCTGAAAAGGTGGTCGGGTGCAGCCTGCCATCCCTTCAGGACCTACACGCTACCAGGATGCTGAATCGGTCTTGAAAAACCATGGCCTACCCCACCCACTCAGGACGTAAACCCTTCAGGGCCCTCCCCCATGGCAGAAGACTGATATCTGGCAGTACCAGAACCTCTCAACAGGGACACCTTCCCAATTGCCATCCGTCTCTTCAGTGAGACCTGAAAGCCCCCACAAATCAAGGTGTCTGTCTCTTGTAGTAGTAGTAGTAGTAGTTTATTCAAGAACATATTGCATCGAGTTCACACTAGATGAATTTCATGTCCTTTACATTATAAATGGTAAACCACACAAACACAAAACATCATTAAAAAAAGGGGTTAGAATATAAAATTGTTACTTTTCATTTATAAGTCTGCTCAGGTAAGGGATGGTGGAGTTCCTATAGTGCTCAGTTCTTTTTCGCATAGATTGGAGCTTACTGGCCTGTCTTGTGCTGCGGCCAGAGACAGAGCCATTGGAGGGGGGGAGGAGTTCTCTCAGGTGGGAGTTTTGGACATGGTGAGCGTAACTCCGACACAGGTCTTCTCTTCTCTCTGAGAATCGGCAGATGCCGAGGATACTGAGGGAGGGCTGGTAGTGTTCGTACTCCCGGCCCAGAATAATGCGACAGGCTCTTTTTTGGATTTTTTGTGTGTGTGTGTGTGATGTCACAATGCCTCTGACATCACTGATGATGTCACAATTTATGACATCACCGATGATGTCAAATGCAAACTGAAAGATGTTCTACATTTCAGCAATTCAGACTCACTCCTTGTCGTTCACTTGCACCTTGATGACGGATCTGTAAGCATCTGACATTGTGGCCCTGATGGTCACACCGTGGCTTTTATACGTGAGACTGCAGGCAGATTGTGGGTCGCCTCTGACAAACCCATTCACTGTTTTCTTATGCATGTCATGATAAAGATCATAATCACATGTTCTGCTCACGTCAAAGATTCCCACTGCATAACAGTTTGAGTCAAGGATAAAGTCAAAGGGCACATTGAACATGACAGCCATTTTCTCAGTGGCCTGCTTGGTACGATTATTGCAGAGATCGTAAGTGAAGACGCCAACAGATCCCCTTGCTGTGCCGGGAGTCTTGGTGAACAGTGCACTCTTAGATGTGGAAGGCTCAACAGCTGGTGACAGTGGAATTGAGCAGCACCCTCTGTTAAGGAACAACCTGGTCATAGAAACAGTAGGACATTTAAGGAATCTTAAAGGAATAATTCACCCACATTTTAAATTCAGTCATTACAATGTCATACAACAGTGCCCACTGATCTACTGGGAGTGCTGGAGCATCTATTCAGTTTTTGGATATCTACTTGCCCCAGGCGGCACCCTCCAACTTTAAACGTTTGTGTGAGTTGAGCATGCTAGCTCCAGTTTATATGTGTATGTAGAGAGAAAATGCTTGGGAACAAATATATGGGTATCTCTACCTGGGGTCACAAAGAGTGTAGTGAGAACAGCCATTCTCAATCTCAATGCTGCACTGCCGATTGGTTTGAATTGGTCCAACTGCTGCTACTGCAAAGTCATCTACAAACGCTGTGAGGAAAGCCATGATGACTGACTGCAACGTGCCCGTGCACCTGTTCAGAGAATAAAGCTCCTTGATATGTCCACATACAAATTTCACTTTTTGATTTATCAAGACAATTCATAGATGTCTGCATGCATTTGGGAACTTTAAAGCGATACTAGGCAAGATTGTTACGTAAGAATGCTCAGCTTTTATCAGTTATGCTAAAAGAGAATACAATTCACAACTGTTCTCCGACAACCCACTAAAGGTGCTTTAAGTGGTACTAAAATAAAATAAAAAATAAATTAATAGCTCTACTTTCTGACAGCCATCACTGATATACTGTAGACTAGAGAGTGATGTGCTGCACTCTCTACAGTATATAGAAAATACATTTTCTGGGATCCCATTCCACTTTTATCCAATCAGGAGTGAGGATCCCATCGCATTTTTATCCAATCAGGAGAGAGGATTCCATGAATTTATTTTCTCTTTACTGCAGAGCAGAGGGACTAGGAGCCACATCACTGACCAAACACTCATATATCAGTGATAGCTGTCGGAATGTAGAGCTATGTAACACTTATTTAAAAAAACAATATCACTTACAGCACCTTTAATATGATTTAATTTGTTCATGCATAGAAATCATAAAACACTTAAATATGGATTTCATTGCAACAATTATTATCTAACACAATTGACATCATCTCAGAGACTTTGGAGTGAGCCAGAGGTGCGGCTACACCAGTTTAGTAATTTACATGTTCAACTTGAAAGAAACGGCAAAATGAAGCTAATCCAAAAATCATTTGCAAATAGTTGCAAATATGACAGTGAGAATGCCAAAGCTTGTTCCTGAGAAATATGTGCTGCAAAGAATCCATCTCCTCAGTATTTGAACTTTCCTATCTTACCTGAAATGAACACTTGTGGAGGACTGGAGGACGGCTGCAAGCTCCAACTGCCAGAAAGAAAACCAAACTCTTTATATAGTTGATGCAGGACAAAGAGCAGCTGGAGGCAGAATATGTTCTTATCAGGGCCATCCCACAGTTGTAACGTAATCAGATGCTGGTACAGCTTACAATCTAAACTCACTCTCACACTTTACCTGCTATTCCTTTCTCTAGATCTACATACCAACACCCATTTCTTGATTGGATGTTGATTAGGTCAACATTGTTAGATTAGATCATCATTGAGTCTTGTTTGTTAATGTCGATCAGGCTGGTTGCTTGATCAAACCCCAAGGCACTACTAGCGGAAATGCAGAATTTGAGGCCAAAACACATTTATGAATTTGACCTACCTTTAACAGTGATATTTTAGGTTTTTGGGTTTTTAGCCATTGTGACATCATCAGTATCCCTTCCCTGCTTCCCATTGATGATGATGTCATTAGAGAAAGTGATAGACATTTTTGGTGACATTTTATAGACCAAACGACTAATGGATTAGTTGAGGAAAATAATCAACAGATTAATCGATAATAAAAAATACTGGTTAGTTGCAGCCCTAGTGGCTTGTGATGTGTGGTGTTTAACAGGAGAGAGAAACCCTGAGTGAAAAGGACTTTACCATGAATGCCGTCCGGCTTTCGCCCGTTGTGAAGTTAAGACTATACTTTCAGGGATCATTTCTATAGTTTCTAACTTGAGAAATGTGTTTCTAAAGTGTTCAGTCTCGCTAACCACGATGATGAGTCATGATATTCTCTTCTGAGCGTGAAGCGGACAGTGAATAATGATTCAGTTCATACGTTCACTGTCATTGATGACCGTTCTTTGCTTCCTCGTGGAGCATTGATGAAGAGGATATGGTCAGAGTGGTTATCTAATGATGTCACAATAAAATTAATATAGATTACTATGTTCTCCTGTGTCTGACTCAATTAGCGTCAATGTTCATACAGCATTCATAAATGTTACAGCATGTAGTGTATCTGGCTGTGTTGTAGTTTAATATGGGGCGTGTCCCTGCTACTTTTCTAATGACACAAATTTCATCCAACTCACTCCACAAAGCTCAAGCCTGTTCCAACCAATAAATAAATAAATAAAATCCAAGTTGCCCAGGGACAAAAACACATTTCTATAGGTCAATGGCCAGTTTGCTCCCGCCTCCATTTCATAACGCTTAGTTGATTGACAGAAAATGAATCGCCAACTCTTTATTTTAAATGTGAATATTTTCTGTCTTATTTAGTCTTCTACGACAGTAAACTGATTATCTTTGGTAAGACTGTTGGTCAGGACAAAAGAAGACATTTGAGGATGTCATCTTGTGCTTTATGGAGAAAGTGATCGAAATTTTTCACCATTTGGTGACATTTTATAGACCAAACGACTAATCGATTAGTCAAGAAAATAATTGACGGATTAATCGATAATCGAAAATACTGGTTAGTTGCAGCCCTAGTGTCTTGTGATGTGTGGTGTTTATAACAGGAGAGAGAAACCCTGAGTGAAAAGGACTTTACCATGAATGGTGTCCGGCTTTCGCCCGTTGTGAAGTTAAGACTATACTTTCAGGGATCATTTCTATAGTTTCTAACTTGAGAAATGTGTTTCTAAAGTGTTCAGTCTCGCTAACCACGATGATGAGTCATGATATTCTCTTCTGAGCGTGAAGCGGACAGTGAATAATGATTCAGTTCATACGTTCACTGTCATTGATGACCGTTCTTTGCTTCCTTGTGGAGCATTGATGAAGAGAATATGGTCAGAGTGGTTAACTAATCATGTCACAATAAAAGAGATTTAACTGTCTGCTGGGCTTTATTCATTGAGCATCAAGGCTGATGTGAGTCACTCACTGCATGTAGTTTGTGTTGCAAATTTGTCCCAATTTCCACTCACTCCCCACAGAGTTAACTCAAACACGTTCCAACCATAGAGTGGGGAAAAAGGAAGAAAGTGAGATATACTTCCCAGAAGCAAAAATACATTTCTATTGGTCATTGACCACTTTGCTCCCGCCTCCCTTTCATACGCTTATGTGATTGGCTGAGTGGCTTGTAAAGCTGCATTAGTCGATCCAGAACATGAATGCCCTTTTTTGTTTTTTTTATAATCGATCAAACGTTTAGACTAATTAAAGAAAAAAACAGATCTCGTTCCAGCTTCTTAAATGTGAATATTATTTGGTTTCTTTAGTCTTCTATGACAGTAAACTGATTATCTTTGGGTTGTGGACTGTTGGTTATTTTCTTAATTAGTAAAGAAAATAATCAACAGATTGATTGATTGATTGATTGATTGATTGATTGATTGATTGATTGATTGTTAGATAATGAAAATACTGGTTAGTTGCAGCCCTAGTGGCTTGTGATGTGTGGTGTTTAACATGAGAGAGAAACCCCGAATGAAAAGGACTTTACCATGAATGGTGTCTGTCTTTCGCCCGTTGTGAAGTTAAGACTATGCTTTCAGGGATCATTTCTATAGTTTCTAACTTGAGAAATATGTTTCTAAAGTGTTCAGTCTCGCTAACCACGATGATGAGTCGTGATATTCTCTTCTGAGCATGAAGCGGACAGTGAATAATGATTCAGTTCATACGTTCACTGTCATTGATGACTGTTCTTTGCTTCCTCGTGGAGCATTGATGAAGAGGATATGGTCAGAGTGGTTAACTAATGATGTCATAATAAAAGAGATTTAAGGTAAAACTGTCTGCTGGGCTTTATTCATTGAGCATCAAGGCTAATGTGAGTCACTCACTGCATGTAGTTTGTGTTGCAAATTTGTCCCAATTTCCACTCACTCCCCACAGAGTTAACTCAAACACGTTCCAACCATAGAGTGGGAAAAAGGAAGAAAGAGGGGATACTTCCCAGAAGCAAAAATACATTTCTATTGGTCATTGACCACTTTGCTCCCGCCTCCCTTTCATACGCTTATGTGATTGGCTGAGTGGCTTGGAAAGCTGCATTAGTCGATCCAGAACATGAATGCCAACATTTTTTTCAATAATCGATCAAACGTTTAGACTAATTAAAGAAAAAAACAGATCTCATTCCAGCTTCTTAAATGTGAATATTTTCTGGTTTCTTTAGTCTTCTATGACAGTAAACTGATTATCTTTGGGTTGTGGACTGTTGGTTATTTTCTCAATTAGTCAAGAAAATAATGACAGATTGATTAATTGATTGATTGATTGTTAGATAATGAAAATACTGGGTTAGTAGCAGCCCTAGTGGCTTGTGATGTGTGGTGTTTATAACAGCAGAGAGAAACCCTGAGTGAAAAGGACGTCGCCATGAATGGTGTCTGTCTTTCGCCCGTTGTGAAGTTAAGACTATACTTTCAGGGATCATTTCTATAGTTTCTAACTTGAGAAATGTGTTTCTAAAGTGTTCAGTCTCGCTAACCACGATGATGAGTCATGATATTCTCTTCTGAGCGTGAAGCGGACAGTGAATAATGATTCAGTTCATACGTTCACTGTCATTGATGACCGTTCTTTGCTTCCTTGTGGAGCATTGATGAAGAGGATATGGTCAGAGTGTTTAACTATTTGTGTCACAATAAAATGAAGACATGTTAATATGTTCTGCTGTGCTTGACTCAATAAGAATCAACATTCATATATGTTACTGCATGTAGTGTATGTAGAGGTGTTGTAGTTTAATATGGGGGCGTGTCTCTACTACTTTTCTAATGACCCAAGTTTGTCCCAATTTCCATTCGCTCCACAAAGATTTAACTCAAACATGTTCCAACCACAGAGTGTCAAAAAAGAAAGCAGATTCCAACTTTCCCAGGAACAAAAATGCATTCATATTGGTCATTGACCACTTTTGTCCCACCTCCCTTTCATACACGTATGTGATTGGCTGAGTGGCTTGTTGCGCTCCAATGATTAGTCGATTAATCAATTACTTAGTTGATTGACAGAAAATTAATCGCCAACTATTTTTTAAATCGATCAATAGTTTATACCAATTTCTACACACAAACAAACAAGTTCCAGCTTCTGAAATGTGAATATTTTCTGCCTTTTTTAGTCTTCTACGACAGTAAACTGATTATCTTTGGTTTATGGACTGTTGGTCAGGACAAAAAAAGACATTTGATTATGTCATCTTGTGCTTTAGGGAGAAAGTGATAGATATTTTTCACCATTTGCTGACATTTTGTAGACCAAACGACTAGTCGATTAGTCAAGAAAATAATTGACAGATTAACTGATAATAAAAAATATTGGTTAGTTGCAGCCCTAGTGGATTGTGATGTGTGGTGTTTATAACAGGAGAGAGAAACCCTGAGTGAAAAGGACTTTACCATGAATGGCGTCCGGCTTTCGCCCGTTGTGAAGTTAAGACTATACTTTCAGGGATTATTTCTATAGTTTCTGACTTGAGAAATGTGTTTCTAAAGTGTTCAGTCTCGCTAACCACGATGATGAGTCATGATATTCTCTTCTGAGCGTGAAGCGGACAGTGAATAATGATTCAGTTCATACGTTCACTGTCATTGATGACCGTTCTTTGCTTCCTCGTGGAGCATTGATGAAGAGGATATGGTCAGAGTGGTTAATTAATCTTGTCACAATAAAAGAGATTTAAGGTAGAACGGTCTGCTGGGCTTCATTCATTGAGCAACAAGGCTAATGTGAGTCACTCACTGCATGTAGTTTGTGTTGCAAATTTGTCCCAATTTCCACTCACTCCCCACAGAGTTAACTCAAACACGTTCCAACCATAGAGTGGGGAAAAAGGAAGAAAGAGGGGATACTTCCCAGAAGCAAAAATACATTTCTATTGGTCATTGACCACTTTGCTCCCGCCTCCCTTTTATACGCTTATGTGATTGGCTGAGAGGCTTGTAAAGCTGCATTAGTCGATCCAGAACATGAATCCCAATTTTTTTTTAAATAATCGATCAATCGTTTAGACTAATTCAAGAAAAAAACAGATCTCGTTCTAGCTTCTTAAATGTGAATATTTTCTGGTTTCTTTAGTCTTCTATGACAGTAAACTGATTATCTTTGGGTTGTGGACTGTTGATTATTTTCTCAATTAATCGACAGATTGATTGATTGATTAATTGATAATGAAAATACAGGTTACTTGCAGCCCTAGTGTCTTGTGATGTGTGGTGTTTATAACAGGAGAGAGAAACCCTGAGTGAAAAGGACGTCGCCATGAATGGCGTCCGTCTTTCGCCCGTTGTGAAGTTAAGACTATACTTTCAGGGATCATTTCTATAGTTTCTAACTTGAGAAATGTGTTTCTAAAGTGTTCAGTCTCGCTAACCACGATGATGAGTCATGATATACTCTTCTGAGCGTGAAGCGGACAGTGAATAATGATTCAGTTCATACGTTCACTGTCATTGATGACCGTTCTTTGCTTCCTCGTGGAGCATTGATGAAGAGAATATGGTCTGAGAGGTTAACTAATCATGTCACAATAAAATGAATGCAGCTTCTTATGTTCTGCTGTGCTTGACTCAATAAGCATCAACCTTCATGTATGTGGCGGTGTTGTAGTTTAATGTGGGGGTGTGTTTCTGCTACTTTTCTAATGACACAAATTTCATCCAATTTTCACTCCACAAAGATTTAACTCAAAACATGTTTCCAACCAATAAATAAATAAATACATAAATAAAATCCAAGTTGCCCAGGGACAAAAATACATTTCTATTGGTCATTGGCCAGTTTGCTCCCGCCTCCATTTCATACGCTTAGTTGATTGACAGAAAATGAATCACCAACTCTTTATTTTAAATAATCGATAAATTATTTATACAAATTTTTAAGAAAAGGAACATAGAAAATGTATCTTGTTCCAGCTTCTTAAATGTGAATATTTTCTGTCTTATTTAGTCTTCTATGAAAGGAAGCTGATTATCTTTGGTAAGACTGTTGTTCAGGACAAAAGAAGACATTTGAGGATGTCATCTTGTGCTTTATGGAGAAAGTGATCGAAATTTTTCACCATTTGGTGACATTTTATAGACCAAACGACTAATCGATTAGTCAAGAAAAGAATTGACGGATTGATCGATAATCGAAAATACTGGTTAGTAGCAGCCCTAGTGTCTTGTGATGTCTGGTGTTTATAACAGCAGAGAAACCCTGAGTGAAAAGGACTTTGCCATGAATGGCGTCCGGCTTTCGCCCGTTGTGAAGTTAAGACTATACTTTCAGGGATCATTTCTATAGTTTCTAACTTGAGAAATGTGTTTCTAAAGTGTTCAGTCTCGCTAACCACGATGATGAGTCGTGATATTCTCTTCTGAGCGTGAAGCGGACAGTGAATAATGATTCAGTTCATACGTTCACTGTCATTGATGACCGTTCTTTGCTTCCTCGTGGAGCATTGATGAAGAGGATATGGTCAGAGTGGTTAACTAATCTTGCCACAATAAAAGAGATTTAAGGTAAAACTGTCTGCTGGGCTTCATTCATTGAGCATCAAGGCTAATGTGAGTCACTCACTGCATGTAGTTAATGTGGTGGTGTTGCAAATTTGTCCCAATTTCCACTCACTCCCCACAGAGTTAACTCAAACACGTTCCAACCATAGAGTGGGAAAAAAGGAAGAAAGAGAGCTACTTCCCAGAAGCAAAAATAAATTTCTATTGGTCATTGACCACTTTGCTCCCGCCTCCCTTTCATACGCTTATGTGATTGGCTGAGTGGCTTGTAAAGCTGCATTAGTCGATCCAGAACATGACTGCCTTTATTTTTATTTTTATAATCGATCAAACGTTTAGACTAATTAAAGAAAAAAAGAGATCTCATTCCAGCTTCTTAAATGTGAATATTTTCTGGTTTCTTTAGTCTTCTATGACAGTAAACTGATTATGTTGGGGTTGTGGACTGTTGGTTATTTTCTTAATTAGTCAAGAAAATAATCAACAGATTGATTAATTGATTGATTGATTGATTGTTAGATAATGAAAATACTGGTTAGTTGCAGCCCTAGTGGCTTGTGATGTGTGGTGTTTAACATGAGAGAGAAACCCCGAATGAAAAGGACTTTACCATGAATGGCGTCCGGCTTTCGCCCGTTAAGAAGTTAAGACTATACTTTCAGGGATCATTTCTATAGTTTCTAACTTGAGAAATGTGTTTCTAAAGTGTTCAGTCTCGCTAACCACGATGATGAGTCATGATATTCTCTTCTGAGCGTGAAGCGGACAGTGAATAATGATTCAGTTCATACGTTCACTGTCATTGATGACCGTTCTTTGCTTCCTTGTGGAGCATTGATGAAGAGGATATGGTCAGAGTGGTTAACTATTTGTGTCATAATTAAATGGAGACAGGTTAATATGTTCTGCTGTGCTTGACTCAATAAGCATCAACATTCATATATGTTACTGCATGTAATGTATGTGGTTGTGTTGTAGTTTAATATGGGGGCGTGTCTCTGCTACTTTTCTAATGACCCAAGTGTGTCCCAATTTCCATTCGCTCCACAAAGAGTGAACTCAAACATGTTCCAACCATAGAGTGTAAAAAAAGAAAGCAGATTCCAACTTTCCCAGGAACAAAAATGCATTTATATTGGTCATTGACCACTTTTGTGCCATCTCCTTTTCATACACGTATGTGATTGGCTGAGTGGGTTGTTGCGCTCCAATGATTAGTTGATTAATCAGTTACATAGTTGATTGACAGAAAATTAATCGCCAACAACTTTTTTTAATCGATCAATAGTTTATACCAATTTCTACACACAAAAAAACAAGTTCCAGCTTCTGAAATGTAAATATTTTCTGCCTTTTTTAGTCTTTTACGACAGTAAACTGATTATCTTTGGTAAGACTGTTGGTCAGGACAAAAGAAGACATTTGATTATGTCATCTTGTGCTTTATGGAGAAAGTGATCGAAATTTTTCACCATTTGGTGACATTTTATAGACCAAACGACTAATCGATTAGTCAAGAAAATAATTGACTGATCGATAATCAAAAATAATGGGTTAGTAGCAACCCTAGTGGCTTGTGATGTGTGGTGTTTATAACAGGAGAGAGAAACCCTGAGTGAAAAGGACTTTGCCATGAATGGCGTCCGTCTTTCGCCCTGTTGTGAAGTTAAGACTATACTTTCAGGGATCATTTCTATAGTTTCTAACTTGAGAAATATGTTTCTAAAGTGTTCAGTCTCGCTAACCACGATGATGAGTCATGATATTCTCTTCTGAGCGTGAATCGGACAGTGAGTAATGATTCAGTTCATACGTTCACTGTCATTGATGACCGTTCTTTGCTTCCTCGTGGAGCATTGATGAAGAGGATATGGTCAGAGTGGTTAACTAATGATGTCATAATAAAATTAATATAGATTACTATGTTCTCCTGTGCCTGACTCAATAAGCATCAACATTCATGTATGTTACAGCATGTAGTGTATGTGGCAGTGTTGTAGTTTAATGTGGAGGTTTGTTTCTGCTACTTTTCTAATGACCCAAATTTCATCCAATTTTCACTCCACAAAGAGTGAACTCAAAACATGTTCCAACCAATAAATAAATAAATACATAAATAAAATCCAAGTTGCCCAGGGACAAAAATACATTTCTATTGGTCATTGGCCAGTTTGCTCCGCCTCCATTTCATACGCTTAGTTGATTGACAGAAAATGAGTCGCCGACTCTTTATTTTAAATAATCAATCAATTATTTATTCTAATTTTTAAGAAAAGGAACATACATTTATCTCGTTCCAGCTTCTTAAATGTGAATATTTTCTGTCTTATTTAGTCTTCTATGAAAGGAAGCTGATTATCTTTGGTCAGACTGTTGTTCAGGACAAAAGAAGACATTTGAGGATGTCATCTTGTGCTTTATGGAGAAAGTGATCGAAATTTTTCACCATTTGGTGACATTTTATAGACCAAACGACTACGGTAATCAATTAGTTGAGGAAAATAATCAACAGATTAATCGATAATGAAAATACTGGTTAGTAGCAACCCTAGTGGCTTGTGATGTGTGGTGTTTAACAGGAGAGAGAAACCCCGAGTGAAAAGGACTTTGCCATGAATGGTGTCCGTCTTTCGCCCGTTGTGAAGTTAAGACTATACTTTCAGGGATCATTTCTATAGTTTCTAACTTGAGAAATGTGTTTCTAAAGTGTTCAGTCTCGCTAACCACGATGATGAGTCATGGTATTCTCTTCTGAGCGTGAAGTGGACAGTGAATAATGATTCAGTTCATACGTTCACTGTCATTGATGACCGTTCTTTGCTTCCTCGTAGAGCATTGATGAAGAGGATATGGTCAGAGTGGTTAACTAATGATGTCATAATAAAATGGAGACATGTTAATATGTTCTGCTGTGCTTGACTCAGTAAGCATCAACATTCATATACGTTACTGCATGTAATGTATGTGGCTGTGTTGTAGTTTAATATGGGGGCGTGTCTCTGCTACTTTTCTAATGACCCAAGTGTGTCCCAATTTCCATTCGCTCCACAAAGAGTGAACTCAAACATGTTCCAACCACAGAGTGTCAAAAAAGAAAGCAGATTCCAACTTTCCCAGGAACAAAAATGCATTCATATTGGTCATTGACCACTTTTGTCCCACCTCCCTTTCATACACGTATGTGATTGGCTGAGTGGCTTGTTGCGCTCCAATGATTAGTCGATTAATCAATTACTTAGTTGATTGACAGAAAATTAATCGCCAATTATTTTTTAAATCGATCAATAGTTTATACCAATTTCTACACCCAAAAAAAACAGTTCCAGCTTCTGAAATGTGAATATTTTCTGCCTTTTTCGTCTTCTACGTCAGTAAACTGATTATCTTTGGTTTGTGGACTGTTGGTCAGGACAAAAAAAGACATTTGATTATGTCATCTGGTGCTTTATGGAGAAAGTGATCGAAATTTTTCACCATTTGGTGACATTTTATAGACCAAACGACTAATCAATTAGTCAAGAAAATAATTGACGGATTGATCGATAATCGAAAATACTGGTTAGTTGCAGCCCTAGTGGCTTGTGATGTGTGGTGTTTATAACAGGAGAGAAACCCTGAGTGAAAAGGACTTTGTCATGAATGGCGTCCGGCTTTCGCCCGTTGTGAAGTTAAGACTATACTTTCAGGGATCATTTCTATAGTTTCTAACTTGAGAAATGTGTTTCTAAAGTGTTCAGTCTCGCTAACCACGATGATGAGTCATGATATTCTCTTCTGAGCGTGAAGCGGACAGTGAATAATGATTCAGTTCATACGTTCACTGTCATTGATGACCGTTCTTTGCTTCCTTGTGGAGCATTGATGAAGAGGATATGGTCAGAGTGGTTAACTAATGATGTCATAATAAAATGGAGACAGGTTAATATTTTCTGCTGTGCTTGAATCAATAAGCATCAACATTCATATATGTTACTGCATGTAATGTATGTGGCTGTGTTGTAGTTTAATATGGGGGTGTGTCTCTGCTACTTTTCTAATGACCCAAGTGTGTCCCAATTTCCATTCGCTCCACAAAGAGTGAACTCAAACACGTTCCAACCATAGAGTGTCAAAAAAGAAAGCAGATTCCAACTTTCCCAGGAACAAAAATGCATTCATATTGGTCATTGACCACTTTTGTCCCACCTCCCTTTCATACACGTATGTGATTGGCTGAGTGGCTTGTTGCGCTCCAATGATTAGTCCATTAATCAATTACTTAGTTGATTGACAGAAAATTAATCGCCAACTATTTTTTAAATCGATCAATAGTTTATACCAATTTCTACACACACAAAAACAAGTTCCAGCTTCTGAAATGTGAATATTTTCTGCCTTTTTAGTCTTCTACGACAGTAAACTGATTATCTTTGGTTTGTGCACTGTTGGTCAGGACAAAAGAAGACATTTGATTATGTCATCTTGTGCTTTATGGAGAAAGTGATCAACATTTTTCACCATTTGGTGACATTTTATAGACCAAACGACTAATCGATTACCGTAGTCAAATCAGTCAAGAAAATAATTGACTGATCGATAATCGAAAATAATGGGTTAGTAGCAGCCCTAGTGGCTTGTGATGTGTGGTGTTTAACAGGAGAGAGAAACCCTGAGTGAAAAGGACTTTACCATGAATGTCGTCCGGCTTTCGCCCGTTGTGAAGTTAAGACTATACTTTCAGGGATCATTTCTATAGTTTCTAACTTGAGAAATGTGTTTCTAAAGTGTTCAGTCTCGCTAACCACGATGATGAGTCATGATATTCTCTTCTGAGCGTGAAGCGGACAGTGAATAATGATTCAGTTCATACGTTCACTGTCATTGATGACCGTTCTTTGCTTCCTTGTGGAGCATTGATGAAGAGGATATGGTCAGAGTGGTTATCCAATGATGTCACAATAAAATTAATATAGATTACTATGTTCTCCTGTGTCTGACTCAATAAGCATCAACATTCATGTATGTTACAGCATGAGCATGTAGTGTATGTGGCAGTGTTGTAGTTTAATGTGGAGGTTTGTTTCTGCTACTTTTCTAATGACCCAAATTTCATCCAGTTTTCACTCCACAAAGAGTGAACTCAAAACATGTTCCAACCAATAAATAAATAAATACATAAATAAAATCCAAGTTGCCCAGGGACAAAAATACATTTCTATTGGTCATTGGCCAGTTTGCTCCCGCCTCCATTTCATACGCTTAGTTGTTCGACAGAAAATGAATCGCCAAGTCTTTATTTTAAATAATCGATTAATTATTTTTACAGATTTTTAAGGAAAGGAACATACAACATTTATCTCGTTCCAGCTTCTTAAATGTGAATATTTTCTGTTTTATTTAGTCTTCTATGAAAGGAAGCTGATTATCTTTGGTAAGACTGTTGGTCAGGACAAAAGAAGACATTTGAGGATGTCATCTGGTGCTTTATGGAGAAAGTGATCGACATTTTTCACCATTTGGTGACATTTTATAGACCAAACGACCAATCGATTAGTCAAGAAAATAATTGACGGATTGATCGATAATTGAAAATACTGGTTAGTTGCAGCCCTAGTGGCTTGTGATGTGTGGTGTTTAACAGGAGAGAGAAACCCCGAGTGAAAAGGACTTTGTCATGAATGGCGTCCGGCTTTCGCCCGTTGTGAAGTTAAGACTATACTTTCAGGGATCATTTCTATAGTTTCTAACTTGAGAAATGTGTTTCTAAAGTGTTCAGTCTCACTAACCACGATGATGAGTCATGATATTCTCTTCTGAGCGTGAAGCGGACAGTGAATAATGATTCAGTTCATACGTTCACTGTCATTGATGACCGTTCTTTGCTTCCTCGTGGAGCATTGATGAAGAGAATATGGGCAGAGTGGTTATCCAATGATGTCACAATAAAAGAGATTTAAGGTAAAATGGTCTGCTGGGCTTTATTCATTGAGCAACAAGGCTAATGTGAGTCACTCACTGGATGTAGTTTGTGTTGCAAATTTGTCCCAATTTCCACTCACTCCCCACAGAGTTAACTCAAACACGTTCCAACCATAGAGTGGGGAAAAAGGAAGAAAGAGGGGATACTTCGCAGAAGCAAAAATACATTTCTATTGGTCATTGACCACCTTGCCTCCGCCTCCCTTTCATACGCTTATGTGATTGGCTGAGTGGCTTGTAAAGCTGCATTAGTCGATCCAGAACATGAATCGCCAACATTTTTTTTAAATAATCGATCAAACGTTTAGACTAATTAAAGAAAAAAACAGATCTTGTTGCAGCTTCTTAAATGTGAATATTTTCTTGTTTCTTTAGTCTTCTATGACAGTGAACTGATTATCTTTGGGTTGTGGACTGTTGGTTATTTTCTCAATTAGTCAAGAAAATAATGGACAGATTAATTGATAATGAAAATATTGGTTTAATTGGTTAGTGTGTAAGGCTTGTGATGTGTGGTGTTTATAACAGCAGAGAGAAACCCTGAGTGAAAAGGACGTCGCCATAAATGGCGTCCGGCTTTCGCCCGTTGTGAAGTTAAGACTATACTTTCAGGGATCATTTCTATAGTTTCTAACTTGAGAAATGTGTTTCTAAAGTGTTCAGTCTCGCTAACCACGATGATGAGTCGTGATATTCTCTTCTGAGCGTGAAGCGGACAGTGAATAATGATTCAGTTCATACGTTCACTGTCATTGATGACCGTTCTTTGCTTCCTTGTGGAGCATTGATGAAGAGGATATGGTCAGAGTGGTTAACTAATGATGTCATAATAAAATGGAGACATGTTAATATGTTCTGCTGTGCTTGACTCAGTAAGCATCAACATTCATATACGTTACTGCATGTAATGTATGTGGCTGTGTTGTAGTTTAATATGGGGGCGTGTCTCTGCTACTTTTCTAATGACCCAAGTGTGTCCCAATTTCCATTCGCTCCACAAAGAGTGAACTCAAACATGTTCCAACCACAGAGTGTCAAAAAAGAAAGCAGATTCCAACTTTCCCAGGAACAAAAATGCATTCATATTGGTCATTGACCACTTTTGTCCCACCTCCCTTTTATACACGTATGTGATTGGCTGAGTGGCTTGTTGCGCTCCAATGATTAGTCGATTAATCAATTACTTAGTTGATTGACAGAAAATTAATCGCCAACTATTTTTTAAATCGATCAATAGTTTATACCAATTTCTACACACAAACAAACAAGTTCCAGCTTCTGAAATGTGAATATTTTCTGTTTTATTTAGTCTTCTATGAAAGGAAGCTGATTATCTTTGGTAAGACTGTTGGTCAGGACAAAAGAAGACATTTGATTATGTCATCTTGTGCTTTATGGAGAAAGTGATATTTTTCACCATTTGGTGACATTTTATAGACCAAACGACTAATCGATTAGTCAAATTAGTCAAGAAAATAATTGACTGATCGATAATCGAAAATAATGGGTTATTAGCAACCCTAGTGTCTTGTGATGTGTGGTGTTTAACGGGAGAGAGAAACCCTGAGTGAATGGCTGTCAGTGCCATTTTGGCTAGTTCCAGACCGGGATATTGAATTTAGTTTTTTGATGGAGAAAGACAAGGGCGAGATTGTGGGAAAAATAGAGAAATTCATTTTAGCCTCAGGGTCTCTGGAGGTTTATACTGATGGCTCTGTGGATCCAGAGAGTGGGAAGGCAGGATTTGGGTGGTGTGTGCCTCAGTTAGGGATCGGTAAGGGACAGAGAATCTCTGATGGCAGCTCTGTATTTGTAACAGAATTACATTCTCTGGGCATTGTGGTGGGTGGAGGAAGTGGGACCAAGCCAGGTGATTATCTGTTCTGACTCGGCTGCTGCACTAATGGCTGTGAGTGCAGGTAGGTCTAAAGCTCGGCCTGATCTCATTCATGAAATAGTATTAGTTTTATATAGGATTGAGAAGGCAGGCTGTTCAGTGGAGTTTTGCTGGGTTCCAGGGCATGCTGGGATTGAGGGAAATGAGACAGCTGATTCCCTTGCAAAGGAGAGCCTGAAAAAGGAAGAAGTTATAAGTATTTCAATGGGAAGAGTTGAGCTCAGAGAGAAGATCAAGAAAGGAGTTGAAGCTGAGTGGCAGGCTGAGTGGGAAAAGGGGACCAAGGGGAGGCACTATTTTTCTCTGCAGCCTCAGGTCAAAATCAACTTGGCTTGGCTATGGGTCTAGGAGCGATAGGGTCAAGATATGTAGACTGAGGCTTGGTCATTGTGGATTGAATAGTACCTTATTTATTGTGGGAAAACATCCAGATGGGCGGTGTGAGTGTGGAGAGCCTGAAACTGTCAAGCATGTTTTTCTAGAATGTAAAAGGTATAGGAAAGAAAGGGAAATCTTTTATAAGAGCTTAACAGTAGTAGGAGTTTTTTCTTTCTCTCTAAAATCTTTCTTTGGCCTGAAGAATAAGAACCACCAGCTGATCACAGAGGCAGTGCTGCAATTTCTGCATGAATCAGAGTTGTATCAGAGGATATAGTGTTTATTTTTATTTTTATGCGTATTTAAGTTTTTCTCAATTATGGGAGTAGTTGAAGTATAGAACTGAGGAGGGCAGTAATACGCCATGTTGCGTTTACACTGCCGGAAAAAGAAAGAAGAAGAAGAAGAAGAACCCTGAGTGAAAAGGACGTCGCCATGAATGGCGTCCGGCTTTCGCCCGTTGTGAAGTTAAGACTATACTTTCAGGGATCATTTCTATAGTTTCTAACTAGAGAAATGTGTTTCTAAAGTGTTCAGTCTCGCTAACCACGATGATGAGTCATGATATTCTCTTCTGAGCGTGAAGCGGACAGTGAATAATGATTCAGTTCATACGTTCACTGTCATTGATGACCGTTCTTTGCTTCCTCGTGGAGCATTGATGAAGAGGATATGGTCAGAGTGGTTAACTAATCATGTCACAATAAAATGAAGACAGGTTAATATGTTCTGTTGTGCTTGACTCAATAAGTATCAACATTCATATATGTTACTGCATGTAATGTATGTGGTTGTGTTGTAGTTTAATATGGGGGCGTGTCTCTGCTACTTTTCTAATGACCCAAGTTTGTCCCAATTTCCATTCACTCCACAAAGAGTGAACTCAAACATGTTGCAACCACAGAGTGTCAAAAAAGAAAGCAGATTCCAACTTTCCCAGGAACAAAAATGCATTCATATTGGTCATTGACCACTTTTGTCCCACCTCCCTTTCATACACGTATGTGATTGGCTGAGTGGGTTGTTGCGCTCCAATGATTAGTCCATTAATCAAGTTGACAGAAAATTAATCGCTAACTATTTTTTAAATCGATCAATAGTTTATACCAATTTCTACACACAAACAAACAAGTTCCAGCTTCTGAAATGTGAATATTTTCTTCCTTTTTAGTCTTCTACGACAGTAAACTGATTATCTTTGGTTTGTGGACTGTTGGTCAGGACAAGAGAAGACATTTGATTATGTCATCTTGTGCTTTATGGAGAAAGTGATCGACATTTCTCACCATTTGGTGACATTTTATAGACCAAACGACTAATCGATTAGTCAAATTAGTCAAGAAAATAATTGACTGATCGATAATCGAAAATACTGGTTAGTAGCAGCCCTAGTGGATTGTGATGTGTGGTGTTTAACAGGAGAGAGAAACCCTGAGTGAAAAGGACTTTGTCATGAATGGCGTCCGGCTTTCGCCCGTTATGAAGTTAAGACTATACTTTCAGGGATCATTTCTATAGTTTCTGACTTGAGAAATGTGTTTCTAAAGTGTTCAGTCTCGCTAACCACGATGATGAGTCGTGATATTCTCTTCTGAGCGTGAAGCGGACAGTGAATAATGATTCAGTTCATACGTTCACTGTCATTGATGACCGTTCTTTGCTTCCTTGTGGAGCATTGATGAAGAGAATATGGTCAGAGTGGTTAACTAATCATGTCACAACAAAATAAATGCAGCTTAATATATTTTGCTGCGCTTGACTCAATAAGCATCAACCTTCATGTATGTGGCGGTGTTGTAGTTTAATATGGGGTGTGTCTCTGCTACTTTTCTAATGACCCAAATTTCATCCAATTTTCACTCCACAAAGAGTGAACTCAAAACATGTTCCAACCAATAAATAAATAAATACATAAATAAAATCCAAGTTGCCCAGGGAGAAAAATACATTTCTATTGGTCATTGGCCAGTATGCTCCCGCCTCCATTTCATACGCTTAGTTGATTGACAGAAAATGAATCGCCAACTCTTTATTTTAAATAATCGATAAATTATTTATACAAATTTTTAAGGAAAGGAACATAGAAAATGTATCTTGTTCCAGCTTCTTAAATGTGAATATTTTCTGTTTTATTTAGTCTTCTATGAAAGGAAGCTGATTATCTTTGGTAAGACTGTTGGTCAGGACAAAAGAAGACATTTGAGGATGTCATCTTGTGCTTTATGGAGAAAGTGATCGACATTTTTCACCCTTTGGTGACATTTTATAGACCAAACGACTAATCGATTAGTCAAGAAAATAATTGACTGATCGATAATCGGAAATAATGGGTTAGTAGCAGCCCTAGTGGCTTGTGATGTGTGGTGTTTAACAGGAGAGAGAAACCCTGAGTGAAAAGGACGTCGCCATGAATGCCGTCCGGCTTTCGCCCGTCGTGAAGTTAAGACTATACTTTCAGGGATCATTTCTATAGTTTCTAACTTGAGAAATGTGTTTCTAAAGTGTTCAGTCTCGCTAACCACGATGATGAGTCATGATATTCTCTTCTGAGCGTGAAGCGGACAGTGAATAATGATTCAGTTCATACGTTCACTGTCATTGATGACCGTTCTTTGCTTCCTCGTGGAGCATTGATGAAGAGGATATGGTCAGAGTGGTTAACTAATGATGTCATAATAAGATGGAGACAGGTTAATATGTTCTGCTGTGCTTGACTCAATAAGCATCAACATTCATATGTTACTGCATGTAATGTATGTGGTTGTGTTGTAGTTTAATATGGGGGCGTGTCTCTGCTACTTTTCTAATGACCCACTAATCAATTAGTCAAATTAGTCAAGAAAATAATTGACTGATCGATAATCGAAAATAATGGGTTAGTAGCAACCCTAGTGTCTTGTGATGTGTGGTGTTTAACGGGAGAGAGAAACCCTGAGTGAATGGCTGTCAGTGCCATTTTGGCTAGTTCCAGACCGGGATATTGAATTTAGTTTTTTGATGGAGAAAGACAAGGGCGAGATTGTGGGAAAAATAGAGAAATTCATTTTAGCCTCAGGGTCTCTGGAGGTTTATACTGATGGCTCTGTGGATCTAGAGAGTGGGAAGGCAGGATTTGGGTGGTGTGTGCCTCAGTTAGGGATCGGTAAGGGACAGAGAATCTCTGATGGCAGCTCTGTATTTGTAACAGAATTACATTCTCTGGGCATTGTGGTGGGTGGAGGAAGTGGGACCAAGCCAGGTGATTATCTGTTCTGACTCGGCTGCTGCACTAATGGCTGTGAGTGCAGGTAGGTCTAAAGCTCGGCCTGATCTCATTCATGAAATAGTATTAGTTTTATATAGGATTGAGAAGGCAGGCTGTTCAGTGGAGTTTTGCTGGGTTCCGGGGCATGCTGGGATTGAGGGAAATGAGACAGCTGATTCCCTTGCAAAGGAGAGCCTGAAAAAGGAAGAAGTTATAAGTATTTCAATGGGAAGAGTTGAGCTCAGAGAGAAGATCAAGAAAGGAGTTGAAGATGAGTGGCAGGCTGAGTGGGAAAAGGGGACCAAGGGGAGGCACTATTTTTCTCTGCAGCCTCAGGTCAAAATCAACTTGGCTGGATATGGGTCTAGGAGAGATAGGGTCAAGATATGTAGACTGAGGCTTGGTCATTGTGGATTGAATAGTACCTTATTTATTGTGGGAAAACATCCAGATGGGCGGTGTGAGTGTGGAGAGCCTGAAACTGTCAAGCATGTTTTTCTAGAATGTAAAAGGTATAGGAAAGAAAGGGAAATCTTTTATAAGAGGTTAACAGTATTAGGAGTTTTTTCTTTCTCTCTAAAATCTTTCTTTGGCCTGAAGAATAAGAACCACCAGCTGATCACAGAGGCAGTGCTGAAATTTCTGCATGAATCAGAGTTGTATCAGAGGATATAGTGTTTATTTTTATTTTTATGCGTATTTAAGTTTTTCTCAATTATGGGAGTAGTTGAAGTATAGAACTGAGGAGGGCAGTAATACGCCATGTTGCGTTTACACTGCCGGAAAAAGAAAGAAGAAGAAGAAGAAGAACCCTGAGTGAAAAGGACTTTACCATGAATGGCGTCCGGCTTTCGCCCGTTGTGAAGTTAAGACTATACTTTCAGGGATCATTTCTATAGTTTCTAACTTGAGAAATGTGTTTCTAAAGTGTTCAGTCTCGCTAACCACGATGATGAGTCATGATATTCTCTTCTGAGCGTGAAGCGGACAGTGAATAATGATTCAGTTCATACGTTCACTGTCATTGATGACCGTTCTTTGCTTCCTCGTGGAGCATTGATGAAGAGGATATGGTCAGAGTGGTTAACTAATCATGTCACAATAAAATGGAGACAGGTTAATATGTTCTGCTGTGCCTGACTCAATTAGCGTTAATGTTCATACAGCATTCATAAATGTTACAGCATGTAGTGTATCTGGCTGTGTTGTAGTTTAATATGGGGCGTGTCCCTGCTACTTTTCTAATGACCCAAATTTCATCCAACTCACTCCACAAAGCTCAAGCCTGTTCCAACCAATAAATAAATAAATAAAATCCAAGTTGCCCAGGGACAAAAACACATTTCTATTGGTCATTGGCCAGTTTGCTCCCGCCTCCATTTCATACGCTTAGTTGATTGACAGAAAATGAATCGCCAACTCTTTATTTTAAATAATCAATCAATTATTTATACTAATTTTTAAGAAAAGGAACATAGAAAATGTATCTTGTTCCAGCTTCTTAAATGTGAATATTTTCTGTTTTATTTAGTCTTCTATGAAAGGAAGCTGATTATCTTTGGTAAGACTGTTGGTCAGGACAAAAGAAGACATTTGAGGATGTCATCTTGTGCTTTATGGAGAAAGTGATCGAAAGTTTTCACCATTTGGTGACATTTTATAGACCAAACGACTAATCAATTAGTCAAGAAAATAATTGACGGATTGATCGATAATCGAAAATACTGGTTAGTAGCAGCCCTAGTGGCTTGTGATGTGTGGTGTTTATAACAGCAGAGAGAAACCCCGAGTGAAAAGGACTTTGCCATGAATGGCGTCCGGCTTTCGCCCGTTATGAAGTTAAGACTATACTTTCAGGGATCATTTCTATAGTTTCTAACTTGAGAAATATGTTTCTAAAGTGTTCAGTCTCGCTAACCACGATGATGAGTCATGATATTCTCTTCTGAGCGTGAAGCGGACAGTGAATAATGATTCAGTTCATACGTTCACTGTCATTGATGACCGTTCTTTGCTTCCTCGTGGAGCATTGATGAAGAGGATATGGTCAGAGTGGTTAACTAATGATGTCATAATAAAATGGAGACAGGTTAATATGGTCTGCTGTGCTTGACTCAATAAGCATCAACATTCATATATGTTACTGCATGTAATGTATGTGGTTGTGTTGTAGTTTAATATGGGGGCGTGTCCCTGCTACTTTTCTAATGACCCAAGTGTGTCCCAATTTCCATTCGCTCCACAAAGAGTGAACTCAAACATGTTCCAACCATAGAGTGTAAAAAAAGAAAGCAGATTCCAACTTTCCCAGGAACAAAAATGCATTCATATTGGTCATTGACCACTTTTGTCCCACCTCCCTTTCATACACGTATGTGATTGGCTGAGTGGGTTGTTGCGCTCCAATGATTAGTCCATTAATCAATTACTTAGTTGATTGACAGAAAATTAATCGCCAACTATTTTTTTAATCGATCAATAGTTTATACCAATTTCTACACACAAAAAAACAAGTTCCAGCTTCTGAAATGTGAATATTTTCTGCCTTTTTAGTCTTCTACGACAGTAAACTGATTATCTTTGGTTTGTGCACTGGTGGTCAGGACAAAAAAAGACATTTGATTATGTCATCTTGTGCTTTATGGAGAAAGTGATAGATATTTTTCACCATTTGGTGACATTTTATAGATCAAACGACTAATCGATTAGTCAAATTAGTCAAGAAAATAATTGACTGATCGATAATCGAAAATAATGGGTTAGTAGCAACCCTAGTGTCTTGTGATGTGTGGTGTTTAACGGGAGAGAGAAACCCTGAGTGAATGGCTGTCAGTGCCATTTTGGCTAGTTCCAGACCGGGATATTGAATTTAGTTTTTTGATGGAGAAAGACAAGGGCGAGATTGTGGGAAAAATAGAGAAATTCATTTTAGCCTCAGGGTCTCTGGAGGTTTATACTGATGGCTCTGTGGATCCAGAGAGTGGGAAGGCAGGATTTGGGTGGTGTGTGCCTCAGTTAGGGATCGGTAAGGGACAGAGAATCTCTGACGGCAGCTCTGTATTTGTAACAGAATTACATTCTCTGGGCATTGTGGTGGGTGGAGGAAGTGGGACCAAGCCAGGTGATTATATGTTCTGACTCGGCTGCTGCACTGATGGCTGTGAGTGTAGGTAGGTCTAAAGCTCGGCCTGATCTCATTCATGAAATAGTATTAGTTTTATATAGGATTGAGAAGGCAGGCTGTGCAGTGGAGTTTTGCTGGGTTCCAGGGCATGCTGGGATTGAGGGAAATGAGACAGCTGATTCCCTTGCAAAGGAGAGCCTGAAAAAGGAAGAAGTTATAAGTATTTCAATGGGAAGAGTTGAGCTCAGAGAGAAGATCAAGAAAGGAGTTGAAGCTGAGTGGCAGGCTGAGTGGGAAAAGGGGACCAAGGGGAGGCACTATTTTTCTCTGCAGCCTCAGGTCAAAATCAACTTGGCTGGATATGGGTCTAGGAGAGATAGGGTCAAGATATGTAGACTGAGGCTTGGTCATTGTGGATTGAATAGTACCTTGTTCATTGTGGGAAAACATCCAGATGGGCGGTGTGAGTGTGGAGAGCCTGAAACTGTCAAGCATGTTTTTCTAGAATGTAAAAGGTATAGGAAAGAAAGGGAAATCTTTTATAAGAGGTTAACAGTATTAGGAGTTTTTTCTTTCTCTCTAAAATCTTTCTTTGGCCTGAAGAATAAGAACCACCAGCTGATCACAGAGGCAGTGCTGCAATTTCTGCATGAATCAGAGTTGTATCAGAGGATATAGTGTTTATTTCTATGCGTATTTAAGTTTTTCTCAATTATGGGAGTAGTTGAAGTATAGAACTGAGGAGGGCAGTAATACGCCATGTTGCGTTTACACTGCCGGAAAAAGAAAGAAGAAGAAGAAGAAGAACCCTGAGTGAAAAGGACTTTGCCATGAATGGCGTCCGGCTTTCGCCCGTTGTGAAGTTAAGACTATACTTTCAGGGATCATTTCTATAGTTTCTAACTTGAGAAATATGTTTCTAAAGTGTTCAGTCTCGCTAACCACGATGATGAGTCATGATATTCTCTTCTGAGCGTGAAGCGGACAGTGAATAATGATTCAGTTCATACGTTCACTGTCATTGATGACCGTTCTTTGCTTCCTCGTGGAGCATTGATGAAGAGGATATGGTCAGAGTGGTTAACTAATGATGTCATAATAAAATGAAGACAGGTTAATATGATCTGCTGTGCTTGACTCAATAAGCATCAACATTCATATATGTTACTGCATGTGGTGTATGTGGTTGTGTTGTAGTTTAATATGGGGGTGTGTCTCTGCTACTTTTCTAATGACCCAAGTTTGTCCCAATTTCCATTCGCTCCACAAAGAGTGAACTCAAACATGTTCCAACCACAGAGTGTCAAAAAAGAAAGCAGATTCCAACTTTCCCAGGAACAAAAATGCATTCATATTGGTCATTGACCACTTTTGTCCCACCTCCCTTTCATACACGTATGTGATTGGCTGAGTGGCTTGTTGCGCTCCAATGATTAGTCGATTAATCAATTACTTAGTTGATTGACAGAAAATTAATCGCCAACTATTTTTTAAATCGATCAATAGTTTATAACAAATTTCTACACACAAAAAAACAAGTTCCAGCTTCTGAAATGTAAATATTTTCTGCCTTTTTTAGTCTTCTACGACAGTAAACTGATTATCTTTGGTTTGTGGACTGTTGGTCAGGACAAAAAAAGACATTTGATTATGTCATCTGGTGCTTTATAGAGAAAGTGATTGACATTTTTCACCATTTGGTGACATTTTATAGACCAAACGACTAATCGATTAGTCAAATTAGTCAAGAAAATAATTGACTGATCGATAATCAAAAATAATGGGTTAGTAGCAGCCCTAGTGGCTTGTGATGTGTGGTGTTTAACAGGAGAGAGAAACCCTGAGTGAAAAGGACTTTGCCATGAATGGCGTCCATCTTTCGCCCGTTGTGAAGTTAAGACTATACTTTCAGGGATCATTTCTATAGTTTCTAACTTGAGAAATGTGTTTCTAAAGTGTTCAGTCTCGCTAACCACGATGATGAGTCGTGATATTCTCTTCTGAGCGTGAAGCGGACAGTGAATAATGATTCAGTTCATACGTTCACTGTCATTGATGACCGTTCTTTGCTTCCTTGTGGAGCATTGATGAAGAGGATATGGTCAGAGTGGTTATCTAATCATGTCACAATAAAATGAAGACAGGTTAATATTGTCTACTGTGCTTGACTCAATAAGCGTCAACCTTCATGTATGTGGCGGTGTTGTAGTTTAATGTGGGGGTGTTTCTGCTACTTTTCTAATTACCCAAATTTCATCCAATTTTCACTCCACAAAGAGTGAACTCAAAACATGTTCCAATAAATAAATAAATACATAAATAAAATCCAAGTTGCCCAGGGACAAAAACACATTTCTATTGGTCAATGGCCAGTTTGCTCCCGCCTCCATTTCATAACGCTTAGTTGATTGACAGAAAATGAATCGCCAACTCTTTATTTTAAATAATCGATAAATTATTTATACAAATTTTTAACGAAAGGAACATAGAAAATGTATCTTGTTCCAGCTTCTTAAATGTGAATATTTTCTGTTTTATTTAGTCTTCTATGAAAGGAAGCTGATTATCTTTGGTAAGACTGTTGGTCAGGACAAAAGAAGACATTTGAGGATGTCATCTTGTGCTTTAGGGAGAAAGTGATCGACATTTTTCACCATTTGGTGACATTTTATAGACCAAACGACTAATCGATTAGTCAAGAAAATAATTGACGGATTGATCGATAATTGAAAATACTGGTTAGTTGCAGCCCTAGTGGCTTGTGATGTGTGGTGTTTATAACAGGAGAGAGAAACCCTGAGTGAAAAGGACTTTGCCATGAATGGCGTCCGGCTTTCGCCCGTTATGAAGTTAAGACTATACTTTCAGGGATCATTTCTATAGTTTCTAACTTGAGAAATGTGTTTCTAAAGTGTTCAGTCTCGCTAACCACGATGATGAGTCATGATATTCTCTTCTGAGCGTGAAGCGGACAGTGAATAATGATTCAGTTCATACGTTCACTGTCATTGATGACCGTTCTTTGCTTCCTCGTGGAGCATTGATGGAGAGGATATGGTCAGAGTGGTTAACTAATCATGTCACAATAAAAGAGGTTTAAGGTAAAACTGTCTGCTGGGCTTTATTCATTGAGCATCAAGGCTAATGTGAGTCACTCACTGGATGTAGTTTATGTGGTGGTGTTGCAAATTTGTCTCAATTTCCACTCACTCCCCAAATAGTTAGTTCAAACACGTTCCAACCATAGAGTGGGAAAAAGGAAGAAAGAGAGATATACTTCCCAGAAGCAAAAATAAATTTCTATTGGTCATTGACCACTTTGCTCCCGCCTCCCTTTCATATGCTTATGTGATTGGCTGAGTGGCTTGTAAAGCTGCATTAGTCGATCCAGAACATGACTGCCCTTTTTTTTTTTTTATAATCGATCAAACGTTTTAGACTAATTAAAGAAAAAAAGAGATCTCATTCCAGCTTCTTAAATGTGAATATTTTCTCGGTTCTTTAGTCTTCTATTACAGTAAACTGATTATCTTTGGGTTGTGGACTGTTGGTTATTTTCTTAATTAGTCAAGAAAATAATCAACAGATTGATTGATTGATTGATTGATTGTTAGATAACGAAAATACTGGTTAGTTGCAGCCCTAGTGTCTTGTGATGTGTGGTGTTTATAACAGCAGAGAGAAACCCTGAGTGAAAAGGACTTTGTCATGAATGGCGTCCGGCTTTCGCCCGTTGTGAAGTTAAGACTATACTTTCAGGGATCATTTCTATAGTTTCTGACTTGAGAAATGTGTTTCTAAAGTGTTCAGTCTCGCTAACCACGATGATGAGTCATGATATTCTCTTCTGAGCGTGAAGCGGACAGTGAATAATGATTCAGTTCATATGTTCACTGTCATTGATGACCGTTCTTTGCTTCCTCGTGGAGCATTGATGAAGAGGATATGGTCAGAGTGGTTAACTAATGATGTCATTATTAAATTATTATAGGTTAATATGTACTGTGCTTGACTCAATAAGCATCAACATTCATATATGTTACTGCATGTAATGTATGTGGTTGTGTTGTAGTTTAATATGGGGGTGTGTCTCTGCTACTTTTCTAATGACCCAAGTTTGTCCCAATTTCCATTCGCTCCACAAAGAGTGAACTCACACATGTTCCAACCACTGAGTGTCAAAAAAGAAAGCAGATTCCAACTTTCCCAGGAACAAAAATGCATTCATATTGGTCATTGACCACTTTTGTCCCACCTCCCTTTCATACACGTATGTGATTGGCTGAGTGGGTTGTTGCGCTCCAATGATTAGTCGATTAATCAATTACTTAGTTGATTGACAGAAAATTAATCGCCAATTATTTTTTTAATCGATCAATAGTTTATACCAATTTCTACACACAAAAAAAAACAGTTCCAGCTTCTGAAATGTGAATATTTTCTGCCTTTTTAGTCTTCTACGACAGTAAACTGATTATCTTTGGTTTGTGGACTGTTGGTCAGGACAAAAAAAGACATTTGATTATGTCATCTGGTGCTTTATGGAGAAAGTGATCGACATTTTTCACCATTTGGTGACATTTTATAGACCAAACGACTAATCGATTAGTCAAATTAGTCAAGAAAATAATTGACTGATCGATAATCGAAAATAATGGGTTAGTAGCAACCCTAGTGTCTTGTGATGTGTGGTGTTTAACGGGAGAGAGAAACCCTGAGTGAAAAGGACGTCGCCATGAATGGCGTCCGGCTTTCGCCCGTTATAAAGTTAAGACTATACTTTCAGGGATCATTTCTATAGTTTCCAACTTGAGAAATGTGTTTCTAAAGTGTTCAGTCTCGCTAACCACGATGATGAGTCATGATATTCTCTTCTGAGCGTGAAGCGGACAGTGAATAATGATTCAGTTCATACGTTCACTGTCATTGATGACCGTTCTTTGCTTCCTCGTGGAGCATTGATGAAGAGGATATGGTCAGAGTGGTTAACTAATCATGTCACAATAAAAGAGATTTAAGGTAAAACTGTCTGCTGTGCTTTATTTCATTGAGCAACAAGGCTAATGTGAGTCACACACTGGATGTAGTTTATGTGGTGTTGCAAATTCGTCCCAATTTCCACTCACTCCCCACAGAGTTAACTCAAACACGTTCCAACCAGAGTGGGGAAAAAGGAAGAAAGAGGGGATACTTCCCAGAAGCAAAAATAAATTTCTATTGGTCATTGACCACTTTGCTCCCGCCTCCCTTTCATACGCTTATGTGATTGGCTGAGTGGCTTGTAAAGCTGCATTAGTCGATCCAGAACATGACTGCCCTTTTTTTTTTTTTTTTATAATCAATCAAACGTTTAGACTAATTAAAGAAAAAAACAGATCTCATTCCAACTTCTTAAATGTGAATATTTTCTGGTTTCTTTAGTCTTCTATGACAGTAAACTGATTATGTTGGGGTTGTGGACTGTTGGTTATTTTCTTAATTAGTCAAGAAAATAATCAACAGATTGATTGATTGATTGATTGATTGATTGATTGATTGATTGATTGATTGTTAGATAACGAAAATAATGGGTTAGTAGCAACCCTAGTGGCTTGTGATGTGTGGTGTTTATAACAGCAGAGAGAAACCCTGAGTGAAAAGGACTTTGCCATGAATGGCGTCCATCTTTCGCCCGTTGTGAAGTTAAGACTATACTTTCAGGGATCATTTCTATAGTTTCTAACTTGAGAAATGTGTTTCTAAAGTGTTCAGTCTCGCTAACCACGATGATGAGTCATGATATTCTCTTCTGAGCGTGAAGCGGACAGTGAATAATGATTCAGTTCATACGTTCACTGTCATTGATGACTGTTCTTTGCTTCCTCGTGGAGCATTGATGAAGAGGATATGGTCAGAGTGGTTAACTAATCATGTCACAATAAAAGAGATTTAAGGTAAAATGGTCTGCTGGGCTTTATTCATTGAGCAACAAGGCTAATGTGAGTCACACACTGGATGTAGTTTATGTGGTGGTGTTGCAAATTTGTCCCAATTTCCACTCACTCCCCACAGAGTTAACTCAAACACGTTCCAACCATAGAGTGGGGAAAAAGGAAGAAAGAGGGGATACTTCCCAGAAGCAAAAATAAATTTCTATTGGTCATTGACCACTTTGCTCCCGCCTCCCTTTCATACGCTTATGTGATTGGCTGAGTGGCTTGTAAAGCAGCATTAGTCGATCCAGAACATGACTGCTTTTTTTTTTTTAATAATCGATCAAACGTTTAGACTACCGTAATTAAAGAAAAAAAGAGATCTCATTCCAGCTTCTTAAATGTGAATATTTTCTGGTTTCTTTAGTCTTCTATGACAGTAAACTGATTATCTTTGGGTTGTGGACTGTTGGTTATTTTCTTAATTAGTCAAGAAATTGATTAATTGATTGATTGTTAGATAACAAAAATACTGGTTAGTAGCAGCCCTAGTGTCTTGTGATGTGTGGTGTTTATAACAGCAGAGAGAAACCCTGAGTGAAAAGGACTTTGCCATGAATGTCGTCCGTCTTTCGCCCGTTGTGATGTTAAGACTATACTTTCAGGGATCATTTCTATAGTTTCTAACTTGAGAAATATGTTTCTAAAGTGTTCAGTCTCGCTAACCACGATGATGAGTCATGATATTCTCTTCTGAGCGTGAAGCGGACAGTGAATAATGATTCAGTTCATACGTTCACTGTCATTGATGACCGTTCTTTGCTTCCTTGTGGAGCATTGATGAAGAGGATGTGGTCTGAGTGGTTACTTAATGATCTCATAATCAAATTAATATAGGTTAAAATGGTCTGATGACATTTGAGGATGTCATCTTGTGCTCTTAAGGGAGAAAGTGATTGATATTTTTTACCATTCGGTGACATTTTATAGACCCAAAGACTAATCGGTTAGTTGAGAAAGTAATCGACAGATTAATTGATAATGAAAATACTGGTTGGTTGCAGCCCTAGTGGCTTGTGATGTGTTTAACAATCCAGAGTGAAAATGATGTCGCCATGAATGGTGTCCGTCTTTTGCCCGTTATGAAGTTAAGACTATACTTTCAGGGATCATTTATATAGTTTCTGACTTGAGAAACGTGTTTAAGGTGTTTTGGTCAGGCGGGGGATGCAGCTGGGTTCTACAGGAGTGCAATGTCTACAGTAATTGCACACTCTGATTGGTCTTGCTGACAAACTATAACACATTACACAGTGACATGACTCATTGATGCCCAATGAGCAAAACCAAGCAGATCATTTTAACCTGTCTTCGTTTTATTGTGACATCATTAGTTAACCACTCTGACCATATCCTCTTCATCAATGCTCCACAAGGAAGCAAAGAACGGTCATCAATGACAGTGAACTGAATCATTATTCACTGTCCGCTTCACGCTCAGAAGAGAATATCATGACTCATCATCGTGGTTAGCGAGACTGAACACTTTAGAAACACATTTCTCAAGTTAGAAACTATAGAAATGATCCCTGAAAGTATAGTCTTAACTTCACAACGGGCGAAAGCCGGACGCCATTCATGGCGACGTCCTTTTCACTCAGGGTTTCTCTCTGCTGTTATAAACACCACACATCACAAGACACTAGGGCTGCTACTAACCAGTATTTTCATTATCGATTAATCTGTTGATTATTTTCCTCAACTAATTGATTAGTCGTTTGGTCTACAAAATGTCACCAAATGGTGAAAAATGTCGATCACTTTCTCCATAAAGCACAAGATGACATAATCAAATGTCTTCTTTTGTCCTGACCAACAGTCTTACCAAAGATAATTAGCTTCCTTTCATAGAAGACTAAATAAGACAGAAAATATTCACATTTAAGAAGCTGGAACAAGATAAATGTATGTTCCTTTTCTTTAAAAATAGTATAAATAATTAATAGATTATTTAAAATAAAGAGTTGGCGATTCATTTTCTGTCGAACAACTAAGCGTAGGCTATGAACTAAGCGTATGAAATGGAGGCGGGAGCAAACTGGCCAATGACCAATAGAAATTTATTTTTGGGCAACTTGGATTTTATTTATGTATTCATTTATTTATTGGTTGGAACGGGCTTGAGTTCACTCTTTGTGGAGTGAGTGAAATTTGGGTAATTAGAAAAGTAGCAGGGACACGCCCCCACATTAAACTACAACACCACCACATACATGAACGTTGCTGCTTATTGAGTCAAGCACAGCAGAACATATTAACCTGTTTTCATTTTATTGTGACATGATTAGTTAACCACTCTGACCATATCCTCTTCATCAATGCTCCACTAGAAAGCAAAGAACGGTCATCAATGACAGTGAACGTATGAACTGAATCATTATTCACTGTCCGCTTCACGCTCAGAAGAGAATATCATGACTCATCATCGTGGTTAGCGAGACTGAACACTTTAGAAACACATTTCTCAAGTTAGAAACTATAGAAATGATCCCTGAAAGTATAGTCTTAACTTCTTAACGGGCGAAAGCCGGACGCCATTCATGGCAAAGTCCTTTTCACTCAGGGTTTCTCTCTGCTGTTATAAACACCACACATCACAAGCCACTAGGGCTGCAAACTAACCTGTATTGGCTGGGTTTCCCAAAAGCTTCTTAGCGCTAAGAAGCTTCTTTAACCTTTCTTAAGGCCCCCTTAAGAATAAACGCGTTTCCCAATTGCTTCTTAGCCTAAGATGATCTTTCGTTACGAAGGCATGCGTTTCCCAAAAGCTTCTTAGCGCTAAGAAGCTTCTTTGACCCTTCTTAAGGCTCCCATAAGAAGCCAACAAAGCCAACGCATTTCCCGATTGCTTCTTAGCCTAAAATTATCTTCCGTTAACTCATTCACTGCCAATATCTGACTGGCATTTTTGGCACAGGCCAAGTATTTCCATAATGTTTGGTCATCTTTCAAGACCCACAGTAAATTCTGTACTAGGACTACAGTGATGTCCAATACCTCGAAATGAAGATCTAAGTCTCTACTTTCATCCCCAAAAAGAAAGTTAGCTTTTAGCATGTTCTGTACTCTACTTATAACCCTTTTTATACACCCCATGTTCACCAAAAAAGCCTGTCTGGGAAGAGAAAAGGGAGAAAAAAGCATTTTTGTAAAAGGGCACAATCTCAGGCATAACTCACTCTCAATTCTTTTATTTTGAACTGTATTGACATCAGACATGTAAATATTATTCGTTAGGACACAAATGACAAAAAAAAATATATATATATATATATATATATATACACACATGAAGTGCTTTTTTTTTACATTCAACAATACAGTTTACTCGGTGTGAGTGTGCAGACAGACAGACAGACAGACAGACAGACAGACACACACACACACACACACACACACACACACACACACACACACACACACACACACACACACACACACACACACACACACACACACACACACACACACACACACACACACACACACACACACACACACACACACACACACACACACACACACACACACACACACACACACACACACACACACACACACGATCCCCCTTTTAGATTTCTAACCCAACATAGGATAAGCAATAACCACGCCCTGTGGCGCTGGGATTGGCCAGGAGCAACACTGGAGGGCACGCAGCCCAGCGATTTCATGAACCGACTGAAGAGCTCTTGAGAAGGACAGCGGGCTGCTGTGAGTGCCTTCTGCCCGCTGCTGCCTAGCTGTTCCTGTGTTTATTTTTGATTTGTTCTGGTCCTCGTCCTCGTCCCTGTCATATCAACTCTGCTATTTGATCGTTCCCGTTTTCCCCTGGCTATTCAACACGTCCTCACCGCCCTCGCAAACTGATCGATCATTTCCTCATTCCTCCGATGATCAAACACATCTCTTGATTACTTTCTCCCGTTTTCTCATGGCTGGCACAGAGGAAGGCGACTCCAGCTCGTGCAGCGCGCCGAGGGCGTTTCAATGTAGTTTCTCCTGTCTGCACAAGGAAGCGTTACCCGTTTTGCTGCTTTTCCTCTCGCTCAATTTCAAAACAACAGCTGCGGTATGTGTTTGATCGCGTGCTGTCGGCTACCCTTTGAAGGCAGGGACCTGTGTCTGTGTGACAGGCTGGGCAAGTGTTTGCTGCAGGCGCTGCACCAATAAAAACAAAAACACGTCAAACACGTCCTTGGCGGGGAAGGCCATTGCTGATAACACGTCAAAGACGTCTTTGGCGGTGAATGAGTTAAGAAGGCTGCGTTTCCCAAAAGCTTCTTAGCGCTAAGATGATCTTTCGTTAAGAAGGTTTTGTGTTAACACCTTCTTAATGACGAAACACTGGCAGATCCAGCCGCGTCAGGCAAAAGGAGATACTTGTGTCCACTGTTCCTCTTGTGTTTTTCCCTTTTTCCTTTCTTTCATGCACCCTTTAGTGTTTAAAATTGGGGAACACTTGAAAATCTCCCCTGTATGTATGGTTACTTGTGTTTTAAATGTTTTACCGTAGGCTATATTCCTCTAATCAGAATGGATTCCTTTTATAATAAGAATGTTGTGGATTTATATAGCACCTTTCACAGAACCCAAGGTCGCTTAAATTCTGTAGTGTTTCTCGCAATTTTGTTGGATGCTGTGTATATAAAGCAATTTGAACTGCAGTCCATGTCTGAAATAAATAATGTTTAATAGAAGAAGTTCTTGTTTAACATGACCACGATTAGGTTATTCTACAACAGTGTTTCTCAATCACTGGGTCGTGGCCCACTGGTGGGCTCAGAGTGCCATCTAGTGGGCCGCAGAGGACCTCTCACATCGAGATGGTGGACAGCTCCAGTTAAGATGCTTCTTAACACATTCACTGCCAGCCGTTTTTCAATACTGTAGTTAGCTTCTGCCAAGGTTTTTTTTTGAGGATTCTGGCTCATCTTTCAAGAGCCGAGGATTCGTTTCTGTTAGGATTTTGTGAACACACAATATCTCAAAAGAACTAATAGAATGTGTGCTTTCTCTGTCTAAAAGAGTTAGTTTGTAGAGTTAGTAGTTATGTAAGCATTAGCAGTTGAATACAGCATGGTTTCAGCGTCTGAAAATTTATTCTGAGATAAACGGCTTTTTGTGAAATTCGATAGAACAGTCACTTTAACCATTCATTTTTGGCATCAGTAAGACGTCAGACATCTAAACAATAGTTTTGAACAGTAATTTCCTCCATAACAGCAGGAAACCCCCCTCTGCTTCAAACTTCTCCCTCCGTGGGCGTTCTCCTCCGCCCTCCTTGGCTCTGCAGCGGGTCTGTCACAAACGAGTTGCTGCTGCCTGGCTGCTGCCTGGCAGTCTGGATGGGGCTCGCTGGATGGGGCTCGCTCGTTTCTTGGCGTTTCGGTTGAGAGCTCTGATGAAGCTCTTGCGATTCTGCGGTTATTTATGCTGCGTGTTTCAAAGTGTGCACCCAGTCTATTCTTGGAACCCCCCACCGTTGCCACCGCTGTGCGTCAGTGCGAAAGCGAAAGCGTTTTCGCCATCCATTTTACAGTATGAGAACGGCTTCCTCGCGCTTTTCCCTGCAGTTTTGGCTCGCCTCTTTCTACTTTGGAGAGACATGTCGCCACTCAGTGGGTCGGTAAAATAGATTATACACATTCAATACCTCCAATATTTGTATAGGAGACGTAAAAGGGTTGGATCCACGTCCCACCGTCATTTTTTTTTTTTTTTTAAGCCGAGATATCTCGTCATTGGCAGTCAACCGTTGGATTTTGTAAGCCGAGATATCCCGTCAATGGCAGTGAACGTGTTAAGAGCCTTCTTTTTTTCTTCTTCTTCTTCTTCTCTTCTGTTAAGAAGGCGTTTGGGAAACACTTCTTTGGAGCCTTCTTAACTCCTTAAGAAGCTTCTTAACTCTTAAAGGAACACTCCGCCCATTTTCAACCAGCTTTGTATCATTAGAACATCAGTAGTATATCAGAAAACTGTAAACGGTTTTGAAGTCTGTCATTTAATTTGACAGTTATTGAGTGTTAAAGTGTGGACCAGTGACATCACTGGTCCACACTAACTCAAATTAATAACTCATTAACTCAAATCGACTCTCAATAACTGTAAAACTATTCATCATTCATCTAGTTTGACAGTTATTGAGAGTTGGTTTGAGTTAATGAGTTATTAATTTGAGTTAGTGTGGACCAGTGACATCACTGGTCCACACTTAAAACACTCAATAACTGTCAAATTAAATGACAGACTTCAAAACTGTTTACAGTTTTCTGATATACTACTGATGTTCTAATGATACAAAGCTGGTTGAAAATGGGCGGAGTGTTCCTTTAAGAAGCTTCTTTGTTGGGAAACTCAGCAATTTTCATTATCAATTAATCAATCAACCTGTCCATTATTTTCTTGACTAATTGAGAAAATAACCAACAGTCCACAACCCAAAGATAATCAGTTTAGTGTCATAGAAGACTAAAGAAACCAGAAAATATTCACATTTAAGAAGCTGGAACGAGATCTGTTTTTTTCTTTAATTAGTCTAAACGATTGATCATTATTAACAAAAAAATGTTGGCGAGTCATGTTCTGGATCGACTAATGCAGCTTTACAAGCCTCTCAGCCAATCACATAATGAGTGGGTGTGAGTGGGACAAATTTGCAACACCGCCACATAAACTACATTTAGTGAGTGACTCACATTTAACCTGACGCTGCCAGATGGATGTAAGTTGGTTCACATTAACTTGTTTCACAACCTTGTGAATTTGTGGAACAATGGCGCCCCCATCTGGCAAATCAGGCGAACTCACATTAGCCTTGTTGCTCAATGAAATAAAGCCCAGCCAGACCTTTTTACCTTAAATCTGTTTTATTGTGACATGATTGGTTAACCACTCTGACCATATTCTCTTCATCAATGCTCCACGAGGAAGCAAAGAACGGTCATCAATGACAGTGAACGTATGAACTGAATCATTATTCACTGTCCGCTTCACGCTCAGAAGAGAATATCACGACTCATCATCGTGGTTAGCGAGACTGAACACTTTAGAAACACATTTCTCAAGTTAGAAACTATAGAAATGATCCCTGAAAGTATAGTCTTAACTTCATAACGGGCGAAAGCCGGACGCCATTCATGGCGACGTCCTTTTCACTCAGGGTTTCTCTCTCCTCCCACACGTCACAAGTCAAGCCACTTAACCAAACACATATGCGTCAAAATTTTGTTCCAGGTCAATTTGGAATCTTCTTTTTTAATCTATCGTTGGAACTCCGCGAGCACACCATTATCTGTATCTGTTTAACAAACTAAATGATTTGTATACGTATCTGTACTTGGAGGGGGTGTGGTTTAATAGGAAATGGGCGGGGTTTGGTCTGAAAGTGGGTATGGTTTAAGCTGACAAGAGTGTGTTATTCGGATTAGACTGCACAATGGAAAAATAAACAGGACTGAATCATGCAGAATATTGACAGAAATGTAGCCTACCTGTAACCATAGTTCAGTCTGCATCAAAGCCGTCCCCACCGTGGCCATATGTCTTGAAGGTATTATTCTAACATTGGCTGTCATTTGTAGGCTGCTTTCTTTCATAATGATCATTATGTGGAAAAATAACTTGATCCTTTTTAGTATAAAAAATAAATCCCCACAGACCCAGTGCAATTATTGGTTAACACACATGGCAGAGCTGTGATTCAGTCATGTATCTCTGCTTATCTGCTGTCTGTCTGTCACTACCAGCTCGCTACAGATCCACTCCGACAGCACAGCACCCACATTCCTTCTTCTTGCAAAATTGAGTGAGAAACTGCCCTCTTTTCTCCTCTTCCTTTTTTGGGGAACCCGACTTTGCTTTGACAAACTAGACATGTTGTTGCTGAAGCTGCTTGACGGAGAATATCTTCTGCCTGCCCCGCTCGGGGGCGTGCCTGACACAGCCAGGCAGGGAGAAACCATTTCTTGAAAATCGAAGGGGGGAGGGGGAATTGTCCAAAATGAAATATTCTTTGCCAAAAACAAGGGGGGGGGGGATCGTTTTATTAGTAGCCTACATTCTGAATACGATATAGCATATTAATGATAGGTTAATAGGACTGCAGTACTGCAAACAATTCCCTAGTGTTCATTTTTTTAGGGCCCCCGTCAGTCAAGGGCCATTGGAATCGTCCTGTTTCATATAGACGGTTTTCACCAGCTGCAACCCAACAGCACTTCCTTTTTCTCAGCTTCTTCTTCTGTGTTTTATGGCGGTTGGCATCCTTAAATGTTGCATTACCACCACCTGCATTGTATCAGCTTCACAGTGCTAACTATTGACAGTGTCCACTTTCTCAGCTATTCAGGGGAAAACACTGACATAGCCTACTTCTATTTCTATTTTTGCTATGTAAACGTTTAAATGTAAAGATAGGCCTATGCGTGCAATAGACCAAATCACCGTGACGTCACCATGTAAACAAATTTACTTCCGGGTACCACTTGGGGAAGGCGGCAGGTTTAAATGTGCGTGTTGTCAAATAAATGCTGTCAAACCCTCTTGTTGTTTTCGGCCGACTACTTTCAATTTAATTGGTTAAACGGTTGGTAAACATGCTTGTCCGACGTATCTAGCCTTTCTTCTGTGTTTGTTTTATGTAGTGTTAGCTAGCTAATAACGTTTGTTTGTCTGTCAAACTCGCTGTTTTGCAGACTCATTAACGTAGAAGAGCCTGGTGACGCGAGGTTACGTTAACGTTACAAACAGAGCTACTGACGCCACGTTAATTTAATTTAGCGTCAAGTCTACTCTGGTCTGGTCCAACAGGTAAATTAGCTAGTCTGGTCGTTAGTGAAAGTGTTGTTATGAATGATATTAAACAACAACACAACACGGACGAACCATTTTTGTCTTCTTTGTCTGTTTTTGTCTTCAACACGTCAGTTTGTGCCGTCCACCGCCATTATAATGTGTGGACCTCAGGGGTACCCGGAAGTAAATGTAAACATCCCGCTGATTTGGTCTATAGAATACAGTGTATTCACCACCCCATTTTGCAACATTGTATTATGTGGCAAAAGGGGGTGGTCTCACCCTGGCTATGTGTGTGGAGTCCACACATACACAACCACAAATACATATCCCACGTTATTATACATGACCCAGCCCATTCTACATGCAGTTAACGCTGATAAACTGGTTTATAAAAATAAACTCAACCCTCAAAGTGGCCGGTGAGTCACAAAAGAAACATTTTCATATTCATGTTTGATGTCCTGTGGAGCCTCCCGGCCTAATTTGTACAATCAGAGTGACAATAAACATTGTGAATCATATCTTCTTCAAGTAATAGAAAGTTGTTTCAGAAAAAACATCACGTCGAAGGTTGCATACGCCCTCCACTCTAATTATTCATTTAAGAAGGTTGATACTAGAATGGATCGGCCGGAGGGACCGCCTCTGACCCTAACCATAACCAATCATCACTCCCCATGGTTAAACCCAACCAGAGCCCCAACCAATCGTCACTCCTCGTGTCCCCCCGGTCGATCCATTCCGGCATCGACTGTTGGAATGGTTGGTGGGGCGCTGCACTGAGCTGTGAGAAGGCAAGAGCTGTAAAAACGGAAGCCTCGCTCCTGGCCAATCACCGAGCAGCTTGCGGCGCTTCCTGTCCTGGGGCTGCACTGATGCTGCCTTCCAGACAACTGGGACCTTCAGATTTTCTGGCCTCCTATTAGGAAAAGTGCGCTGGAACGGCACTCAAAGTGGGAGCTCCCACTTGAAAACTGGGAGAAAAAAATCGGTAACGCTTTAGAATACAGCCCGCAAATAAGCATGTAGTTAGAGTATAACAACGGGGTTTAGGGCTGTAGTTATAGTCTAACTACGGGGTTTAAGGAGTGAATTATAAGATCTGTACTTATAGTCTAACTACGGGGTTTAAGGAGTGTAGTTATAGTATAACAACGGGGTTTAAGGAGTGTAGTTATGGTATAACAATGGGGTTTAAGGAGTGTAGTTATAGTCTAACAACGGGGTTTAAGGAGTGTAGTTAGAGTATAACAACAGGGTTTAAGGAGTGTAATTAGAGTATAACAACGGGGTTTAAGGAGTGTAGTTAGAGTATAACAACGGGGTTTAAGGAGTGTAGTTAGAGTATAACAACAGGGTTTAAGGAGTGTAGTTAGAGTATAACAACGGGGTTTAAGGAGTGTAGTTAGAGTATAACAACGGGGTTTAAGGAGTCTAGTTAGAGTATAACAACGGGGTTTAAGGAGTGTAGTTAGAGTATAACAACTGGGTTTAAGGAGTGAAAAAATACTTTAACTAGAGGGTAACAAGATCTGTACTTATAGTCTAACTACGGGGTCGCGGGCTGTATTATGAAGCAGGGGACAAATGTTTGTACTTATAGGCTAATTACGGGGTACCACACTGTACTTACAGGGTAACTACGGGGTTTAAGGAGTGTAGTTAGAGTATAACAACGGGGTTTAAGGAGTCTAGTTAGAGTATAACAACGGGGTTTAAGGAGTCTAGTTAGAGTATAACAACGGGGTTTAAGGAGTGTAGTTATAGTCTAACAACGGGGTTTAAGGAGTGTAGTTAGAGTATAACAACGGGGTTTAAGGAGTGTAGTTAGAGTATAACAACAGGGTTTAAGGAGTCTAGTTAGAGTATAACAACGGGGTTTAAGGAGTCTAGTTAGAGTATAACAACGGGGTTTAAGGAGTCTAGTTAGAGTATAACAACGGGGTTTAAGGAGTCTAGTTAGAGTATAACAATGGGGTTTAAGGAGTCTAGTTAGAGTATAACAACGGGGTTTAAGGAGTGAAAAAATACTTTAACTAGAGGGTAACAAGATCTGTACTTATAGTCTAACTACGGGGTCGCGGGCTGTATTATGAAGCAGGGGACAAATGTTTGTACTTATAGGCTAATTACGGGGTACCACACTATACTTACAGGGTAACTACGGGGTTTAAGGAGTGTAGTTAGAGTATAACAACGGGGTTTAAGGAGTGTAGTTAGAGTATAACAACAGGGTTTAAGGAGTGTAGTTAGAGTATAACAACGGGGTTTAAGGAGTGTAGTTAGAGTATAACAACGGGGTTTAAGGAGTCTAGTTAGAGTATAACAACGGGGTTTAAGGAGTGTAGTTAGAGTATAACAACGGGGTTTAAGGAGTGAAAAAATACTTTAACTAGAGGGTAACAAGATCTGTACTTATAGTCTAACTACGGGGTCGCGGGCTGTATTATGAAGCAGGGGACAAATGTTTGTACTTATAGGCTAATTACGGGGTACCACACTATACTTACAGGGTAACTACGGGGTTTAAGGAGTGTAGTTAGAGTATAACAACGGGGTTTAAGGAGTGTAGTTAGAGTATAACAACAGGGTTTAAGGAGTGTAGTTAGAGTATAACAACGGGGTTTAAGGAGTGTAGTTAGAGTATAACAACGGGGTTTAAGGAGTCTAGTTAGAGTATAACAACGGGGTTTAAGGAGTGTAGTTAGAGTATAACAACGGGGTTTAAGGAGTGAAAAAATACTTTAACTAGAGGGTAACAAGATCTGTACTTATAGTCTAACTACGGGGTCGCGGGCTGTATTATGAAGCAGGGGACAAATGTTTGTACTTATAGGCTAATTACGGGGTACCACACTGTACTTACATGGTAACTACGGGGTTTAAGGAGTGTAGTTAGAGTATAACAACGGGGTTTAAGGAGTCTAGTTAGAGTATAACAACGGGGTTTAAGGAGTCTAGTTAGAGTATAACAACGGGGTTTAAGGAGTGTAGTTATAGTCTAACAACGGGGTTTAAGGAGTGTAGTTAGAGTATAACAACAGGGTTTAAGGAGTGTAGTTAGAGTATAACAACAGGGTTTAAGGAGTCTAGTTAGAGTATAACAACGGGGTTTAAGGAGTCTAGTTAGAGTATAACAACGGGGTTTAAGGAGTCTAGTTAGAGTATAACAACGGGGTTTAAGGAGTCTAGTTAGAGTATAACAATGGGGTTTAAGGAGTCTAGTTAGAGTATAACAACGGGGTTTAAGGAGTGTAGTTAGAGTATAACAACGGGGTTTAAGGAGTGTAGTTAGAGTATAACAACGGGGTTTAAGGAGTGTAGTTAGAGTATAACAACGGGGTTTAAGGAGTGTAGTTATACTCTAACTCCTTAAACCCCAGATATTCCCAGATATTGACCCTTCATGTGATCGTTGTGGGCTTGCTCCAGCATCTTTAGCTCATATGTTCTGGATCTGCCCAGGGTTATCGAACTACTGGAATAGCATATTTCAAACTTTTTCAAACATTCTGCACAGACCTATTGAGTTAGACCCTTTAACGGCAGTTCTGGGAATTATTGATCCTGAAAAAATTAGTGGTGACGAACATTATATGGTATCATTTGTCTGTATACTGGTACGGAGGCTCATCTTACTGAACTGGAAACAGAAATCTGCACCAACCCATTTAAACCTAATGAATGATGTAATGAAGCATTTGGAACTGGAAAAAATAAAGTTCTCTCTGAGGAAGCAGGAACACAAGTTTGATAAGATTTGGCAAAACCTTTTGTAGATCATTTCAGGAGTATGAATGTGTCGGGCAGGAGTGGAGAGGGTCTCCTTTGAATACTAGTGTCAAGGAGGAACACATAGTATTTTTTTATTTTATTGTGCATCCAATTATGTGTTGTAGTTTTGTTTTTTGTCAGGTGTTTTTGTTTGTGTTGTCTGTTTTAATATGTTTTTAAGCCTGTGCGTATGTCTGCGATTTGTACTGTTCTGTCTTATGTGCAAAAAATAATAAACACAGTTTAAAAAAAAAGAAAGAATTAAAACATCCACAACCATCGAAATATTGCAGTCTTTATTTCAACGACATGTTTAATATCAATGTCTAGATCAACTTTGAAGTTGCTAGACTCTAGTTTTGCTCTATAGATCAGCTGAACAATATCCAGCAGCTGGACCAACTCCCCAGCCCGAAAAAGTTGCTGCCCTCTGCTGGTCCTGCAAGCACAGACATTTTTCCATCATCACCCAAAACATTTCCTCTCTGTGTTTTAGAAAAGTTGGGTCTCATCACCACACACAGCACAACTCTCCCACATGACACTTAACACATGCACAAGCCCTTGTAGAACATAGAAACAAAAGAACTGAACCAGTGACATACAGAAGTCATGTCAATTTGAGCTGTCAAATCGCAGCTTCGATATCTTAAATCAACGCTTCAATATTTGACATGGGTCGCATAGATGTTTCTGCTGCTTGGACCACCAAATCCTTCAAAGTCTGATTCTCACGGATTTGTTTTCCGAGTCTTCACAACTGGAGTGATCATCATTAGGAACCTTTTTACGAAGGAAATCTCACATGAGCTCAGATTAGAATAAACCTGACATTCAAATCCAAACAAGAGGCACAAAGGTTGTGAGCAAACTTAACATCCCAACAATAGCCAATTCTTTTAGACCTGCAGACAAACCCCCCCCCCCATCCCCCCAAATCTGATACCGGTACATATAAACCAGTTATTTTATCAAATTATTAATATTTATCATGTAAATTATGTATACAAATACATTCTGAATACTGTATTTTGGAGATACTTTTGTCAGTTCCAGAAGCATGTCTGCAAACGCATGATCTCCCTCCCCGCCTCTCTCCTCGTCCCGTATCAGCTCAATACCGAACACGTCTTTTAGTTTCCAACTACGGGGCGATTCCGTATATTAAGTGATGGTTGGCAACCCTACTCACGACGTACTGTGAGTGTTGCTCATGTGAGTGTGCTTCAGTTGGACAGAGACACACTTACACGTCATGCAGGTGTGATCGGGGGCTAGTGTCCCCACGCTCTCCCACGTGTCCGTCTCGTCACTGTACCACTGTACCATGGGCTCATCCGCCCCAGAGGACGTGCCCAGTATGTAGATCATTCCATCCACCACAGCAGCATCATTAACAGAGTACCAATCTTCTTTCAGGGGACAACACATTAGGGCTGTCACTTTTTCCCAAAATAAAATTCGAACGAACTTTAATTGCCCGAAATTCGTTCGAATATATTCGAAGTTTTTTGGTTAATTAAAACGCGCATTCCAGGGATATCGTATTTACAGCAGTGATAATGGCGCGCGCATCCGAGAGCTTGGTTGTCAGGGGTCGCACTTCGGAGATTCCAGGGCGACGTGCTGCACTCTCCGCTCGGCAACACGAAGGCAGCTGGCTGCTTGCGGCTCACTGAGCTCCAATCCTCCCATCAAAAGGCTCTTCCCGGGGGGAGCGCCACAACACACTGAATCCCACTCGATTTTGCAGGCGGAACACGCCAGGATTGGCCAAAGCCCAATCCAGTCCCCAGAATTGTCAAATAAAATCATCAACATGATACTATTGTAACAGGCTCTGGATCTGACCAACCAGCATCAACAGGGGCAAAGAACAACCAGACAGAGGAACGTTCAATTATTTATTTATCTAAAAATGGTCAAAAAGATTCAAGTCCCAAAGAGTCTATGGGCTCAGGGCAGGGCAGCAGTGCAGTTGATGCGGGGTGGGAAACAAAGGTCCAGATCCTACTGCTTGTATAGATTCCTCAAGGCCCAGGGTCAGCGCTGCGTGTTGGTTGAGTTCGATTCAGTTCAGGGTGGTGGCTGGCAATGCTCTTCAGCCTCGACTACACCCAACTCCAGTCCAACACTTCAGCAACGCTCCACAATGTACCCTGGCCTGCACACAGGACACAAACAGAATAATGAGTCAAGAGCACCAACAGAATAATAAGTCAAGAGCACACAGGAGAAGAATAGTCGAGCACAACATTACATTACAATAAAGCTGAACACCATACCTGCACACAGGACACAAACAGAATAATGAGTGACAAGCATTTGCTGCGTGTGGCTATTTATAGACCAGTGAGTGGAGGCACACCCAGACACACCTGCCTTCAATTACTCCCAATCACACCAGAGCCAAAGTAAAGTCCAAAGTCAAGTTCACACACCCCACCAAGTCACTGCAAACCAAAACACACCCAAAATCAATGACACCCAACGTGAAGGCAAGTATAATGAGCTGATACCAGTACCACAGGTTTACCCTGTTACACTATGACCCGCCTCTCAACCTGTCATCTTAGACAAACTATGTTTTCAGTCTGAAACGGACTCATATGCACGTGACGAACGGGTTCAGTTCGACTTTAAGAGTGGATTCCCAACTGGACTTTTTGATTTGTCCTTTGGTCTGTCACTTAAATTATAGCCAACCCCTGTGTACACGGTGAATGTTTCCTTGTGATTGGTTTGAGTTATACTGACGTAAATCTCGTAATTTCCCTTCATTCGCTTCGCTACTCGATTCAACTTTGAGGAAACATTTATGTAAACACATGAAATTGTCCGCCAACTTGTCCTCTAGAACGATGTGAAGTCAGTTTTTAATTTTCGTGAGTTTGAAAAGTCTTGTCGAAATGTGCAGTGCGCCGTGTAAAAACCACCCCCTGTTTCTTTCTGCTTTGTCTTGGTGATTACAGGGCCTGAACAGCCTGCGGCTCAACAACGCTCTCTGTGATGTCACCCTGTGCTGTGGGGGGCAGGAGTTCCCCTGCCACCGTGCTGTACTGGCCTCATGTAGCTCTTACTTCCAGGCAATGTTTTCCACGGGCTTCAGAGAGTCCAGACAGGAACGGGTTCCCATCAGTGGAGTTGAACCTCAGATGATCGGCTTGCTGGTGAGCTATTGCTACACATCACAGGTGGTCATCTCCAAAGCAAATGTGCAGGCCCTGCTAGCAGCGGCTAACCTGCTGGACTTTATGGTGGTTCGAGAGGCCTGCTGTCGGTTCATGGAGCATCAGATGTCTGTAATGAACTGTGTGGGGATCCACTTCTTTGCCAAGGCCCACTCCTTTAAGGAGCTGGAGAAACGCAGCATGGACTACATCCTCCGGCACTTCAGCACTGTTTACCAGCAGGAGGAGTTCCTGTCTCTCTCTGTAGACCAACTGACGGAGATCATTGGTGACGATGTCAACGTGCCCAATGAGGAGATGGTGTTAGAGGCCGCCATGTTATGGCTGAACAAATGCTCTACCCGCAAACAGAGCTTTGGAAAGGTCTTGGAGCATATCCGTCTGCCTCTCATCAGCTCCTCCTACCTCCACGACGTGATGCAGTCTCTGGATGTGGAGAAAGAGTACCAGGACTACCTGCTGCTGAAGGACTACCGTGAAGAGCTCTCCTGCTGCAGGGCGTGGTCCACAGTGATCCTGACAGTGGATCATAGCGTGGATAGCTTTGATCCTGTGACTAATCAATGGAAGTACCTGGGCTGCCTGCCCCTCGATGTATACGATCACATTCTGGTGGCGTCAGGCTCTACTGTGTATTTGGCTGGAGGGCAATTACGTGATGGTTCATTCAGCAGGAAGATGTGGCGCTACGACTCCTGCTTGGACTCATGGTTGGAGCTGGCTCCCATGAATGTAGCTCGTGCACATTGCCACCTGGTGATGCTGAATGGCTATGTGTTTGCGGTGGGCGGGTGCGATGGCAATGAAATAGACTCTGTGGAGTGCTACAACCCCATCACCAACTCCTGGCTTTTTATAGTCTACCAAAATGGCAGACGTCCACCGTTCTTCTGTGGTGTCCCTCGACGGACTGCTCTATCTTGCTGGTGGTTTGCTGGACGGCTCTCAAACAAATCGAGTCCAGGTGTACGACCCTAAAACCGCTGTCTGGGCAGAGGTGGCACCTATGCAGATCACTCGCTATGGCGCAGCTGCCTGTGCACTCAAAGGAAAGATCTATGTTATAGGTGGGTTTGAGTGCACCACAGGCAACAACTCGGATACGGTGGAGTGTTACAACCCCAAGAGCGATCAGTGGACCATGTGTTGTAGGGCTGTCACTTTTCATTCGAAATTCGAATGCAACTTCGAATGTGGGGGAAGGGGTTCGTTTTCGAAATGTAATTTGAATGTTCGATTTTTTTTTATTTTTTTTTTTATTATTATAGATATTTTTTTTATGAACCAAAATTAACCAACTGCTGCTTGCTGGTAATGTTAATCCCATGTCAGAAAAAGTCTCCAGATTTGTCGCGTTAGTCTCTTCTGAGAAAGATTGTCTCCAGGGTCTGAAAAGTTGTCTAGAGTTGGATGCAGCCAAGTTTGTGAGGCAGTGTTGTGACTGTGAGCGTCCAAGCTAACACGTCGGGCTGATGCCCGGTGGCCTGCAGTGGGTTGCACCAGCTGTGCGTAAGTTGAAACGTAAGTTAGTTTGAACGTAAAGTCTCACTAAGTCCGAGTTTACGCACTACTAAAAATATTTGGGTTGCACCAAGTGAAATAGTTACAACAGGCATAAGTTAGAACTTAAAATTTACACCTACGTCTTACTAGGTGTAAAGTCCTCCGTAAAATAGCAGTTGGCACGGATTGCAACTTGGCACAGTGGCGCATCGTTGTTTTGCGTCCGCAACGCGCTCTCCGTGATAAATTACACCCTTTGATATTTATGACTCACGCTTTTGTTTCCCACAAGCTGCAGCACTGCATACAAATTAAAATAACCGCAACAATTTAGTGAGGCAGGATGGTGGTATAGCCTACAATACTGATGAAGAGCTCACAGATAAACGTTAACAGTAATATGAACCTAAACGAACGTTACTCAATAACGTTCTCATTTGATTAGTGTTGATGAAATATGAAAGCACTAATTTGCGGTGGGCAACATGTCCTGTTTTCACTCCACTTAAACAACCGTAAATAAACACCGTTTCCACCGTGCTTTTCACTGATTGGTCACAGATACTGTACACGTCATTGTCTGCGACACTATTTTGGTTAGTATGGACTTTAGGGTCTACTAGTTAAGATGTACCTTACGTCTCCGTGGTGCAACCAAACAAAGACACAACTTTAGTGTCAAACTAGCTAGTTTGAACGTAGCAGTTAGTGTGGACTTTACACCCTAACTTAAGACAGAACTTACGTTCAGCTGGTGCAACAGGCTGCTGGACTGAATTTTTTTTATTTTTTATTTTTTAATGAATCTCAATAGATTCTCTATGGAGCAGCTCCAGATACTGGCTAGTCTCTCCCACACCAAAGGAGTATGCATGAATTTTTTTTAATCGAGTGGCATTAGCCACTTTCAGTCACACTGCATTAAAAGATACCAAGACTTATTCTGAACCTCCAATTAATTTAGCATACAGTTTGCTGCTCCTGACAGAAAATGTGCCAAACTATTTGCATGGATTTGCATGAATTGCTGCTGAACTTGTTCACAGTGCTCTGGGTGTTTTGACATGCAGTCAAACATACTGGAACTTGTCTGAGAACTAATTAAAAGATTATGGCAGTTGAGTTGGTAAGAGTGTGGAAACTCTAGTGGCTTTCTACGGCATCAAAGCAATATTCAGTATCATGCTGCAGGGAGACACAATCAATTTACCGAAGTAACTATCATCTTATTTATGCACAGTCTAATCAACATTTGTGCCAATTAACATTTCTCTCCCAGAGCCAGAAACCAGAGAACTAGAACTAAAACATGTGATGAAATCAATACCCAATTTCCCCCGTGGGGATCATTAAAGTCTCGTTTAATCTCCATAGGAAATGAATTGGGGATGTTTTCTGTTTCAGAAATGACTTAAGGCTATCATAGAACAAAGTAGGGCTGCAATAAACACTTATTTTCATTGACGATTAATCTGTTGATTATTTTCTCAATTAATCGATTAGTTGTTTGGTCTATAAAATGTCAGAAAATGGTGAAAAATTGGATGGTGTTCCCCTTTAAGTAGGATATTATCAAGAGCATCCTGGTATAAAGTCCAGTCCATAGGCTGGTGCAAGTCGTGCACCTGGATAATATCTCCAGACATTTACTCTTGTGATAGGTGCATTTTGCAACAGTCTGTTATGGCTGGCAACTGTGGAAGTTCCAGGAGCCTGCATCAGAGCATTTAACCATCACATGTACACGAAACATACTAAGGTACAAGGGCACAAATATGAACCCATGGTTAAGCGTACAGTATTAGTACCCTAATTGTTTTGTAAGGATAAACAGTGTGTTTGGGCTTTGGTACTATCTAAAGACTAGACTAATAGAAAGGGACCTTATATCTGCAACAGGGAAAACATTATGTCTTCTTATGAGCTGCTATGTCGAAATCGATGGCAAAAGGTTCTGACTGGTCGTCTCCTTGGATGTTGACCTTTGGAAATGGGTCTATTTTCTGCCACTACTATGCTGATCTGCAATCAGATTTACTGTCAGCTAGGTCAGTTATTTAGAAAAATAGCATTCAGTCCAACACAAGTTAATGATAAGCTTTGTTAACTGCCTGGTGTGTGTGTGTGTGTACCCCCACCTCCCTTCCGCATGCACGCACACGCACACACACACACACACACACAGATACAGGGCCAGACGCCAGGTGTACAGACATCGGGTACAAGTGCAGCACAGAAGTAGAATATTTTTAAAATCCCTGTATTCAGACTATAAACCTCAGCACTTTGTTTATAGCTTTCCAGTTTTCTTCATGCATCTGCTAGTTGATGCCCGAATATAGGACACTGTGGACCAATATCAAATAGAAAATATCTGTTTTGAAAAGATACAAAATAACAAAGACATTTTCTTATTGCAGGATTTCACTTTTTCTGACACTGACAGCTTTCATTTTATTTATGTCTTATGTCTTATTCAGAGCAACCGACAATGAGTGCCACATAAGCTTCAATAAAAAGATCACCAACATGACAATTAAGGCAGAGCCAGGATTGAGAATGCCTGCAGCCAGGACATTGATGAGGTCAAAACGTCCAAGAGGAAGGTCAGCAAAGAGAAATCACTATAATAATCCTATAATATTCCTATACGAGGGATCAGCCGAGCAGCATTTTGGTAAACAAACCGCGTCACTGGGTGGCAACGGCAATGGAACCCTATGGAGCCCAAGTGGGCGCGAGGCTTGAGTGTCTGACTCTAGCCGGCCAGCTCTGTTTACATTTTAAAAACTGCGACAGTTCACACAACTTTAACACGACATGCATATATTATACATCAAACTCTTGAGCTAATTCTGCTCTCACTCAGAATGTCAAAATATAACCGATGTGATGTATAGTTTTTGAGATTAACGTTTGTTTGGCACAACTCATACTACTGTATTAACTGCCGCAGGGTTATGGGTGGCAACTGGCAAGTGACGTCACGCTGATTCGTCCTATTGGGTCATATAATGTGTCTGTGTTACCCAATAGCGACTTTATAGTGACATTATCGTACTTGTGTTTTATCTCCTATAGCATCACTATAATATTTCTATAATAGCCTATTCCTTTATGCACTAATTTCCCTGTGATATTTGTATTATATATGAATGAGTGCAAGTGTCAATCATTTCTTACATATTGTAACGAAGTGGGTTTCGTCCAAGGAACTGGAGACTTGAAGTTGGTACAGGCTTTTTATTCTTGTCTTCACAATACACGCTCCTAGCAGCTAGCTTCGCTGCTAGCTCTACAACCACCCGGTCAGCTCCCTCGCATAGCCTGACTGGCCTCCGCCCCGGCCGCTGGTCACATATATCCCCTTCCCCCTAGGAACACACCCACACATATCAGTTCCTAGCCAAGCACGGAAACACCCCAATACACGTAATTACCCGATACGTTACACTTCCCCCACACAACTTTAATGTCGCTTCCACGCGACATGCACAACCCACACACATCCCCCTGTACCAAAACACACCCAACACAATATTTTTCCCATCACCACATCAAATTCTAATTCCCCAACAAACAGTCTTTCTTTTCAGCACCCCCGTCATAATGTCCAGTTTTCATTAGGTACTCCGTAATGTCTAGTTTTCCATTAGGTACCCCCATAATGTCTAGTTTCCCATTAGGCACTCCATAATGTCTAGTTTTTCATTATTTCCTTCTTTTTCACACATTTCAATTCAAACACAAGCCCCCACATTTCCCTTAGCTTTTCTTTTAAACCCCATTTCCATCCCCCCTTTTCCCAGCTTCACCAATTCCCCCTGAAGCACTCTTTTCGGTCCCCCCTTTTGTTTGTTCCAGTAGCCAAATGCTCGAACGAGCACCGGATCGACATCCTCGTCCTCCGGTCTCCACTCGCGGCCGTCGACTCTCCAGCTGACCCTGGCGTCGTCCTCCCGGCCTCGCACTCGCTCGTTTTTCCGTCCCCCTCCTCCAGGGTTGAGGACAGCAGAGCGAACACCACCGGCGTCGATCTTCCCCTCGGCTCTCCGCTCGTTTTTCCGTCCCCCTCCTCCAGGGTTGAGGACAGCAGAGCGAACACCACCGGCGTCGATCTTCCCCTCGGCTCTCCGCAGTGCAACGTTAGGGGGTGTATAGCGGTTAGGCTGGGCCGGTTCCCCCGGCGGTAACCCCTCTCGCTCACTCGGAGACACGAGCGTCGCTCTCCCGACTGTAACAACGCTGCAGACGATGTCCCTCTCTTCCCTCTGGCTGTTCACGCTCTTCCCAGCCTGCGTCTCACCTCCGGCCTCCACACTCTCAGTGCAGTCCCTGGCCAAGTGCTCCGGTGACTGGCAAGTCCAGCAGAGTCTCACCTGTCTGCCGCCTGCACGTCTCTCTTGTCCCGCTGCCCCCCGATCTCCGACAGCCTCTGGACACTCTCTGGCTAGATGTCCGATCGCGCTACATGCCCAGCAGGCTCCCTGCTGTCCATGTCGTTGTCCCGCATACCCGGTCCGTCTCCCGGAACCGCATCGGCACCACCTCGCCACGTGGCCCGGCTCTCTGCAGGTCCAACACAGTCTCTTCCGTGGCTCTTCCGGCCGCTCTCCCCGCTGCATTACCTCCGCGCTCATCAAGTCCACCCGCTGCATGACTTCTCGCAGCGCCCGCATCACCTCTACTGCCCAGGCAGGAGTCTCTTCTACCAGCCGTCCGACCTCTCTCAACACACGGGCCTCCATGCCCGCCAGCATCGAGCTGATCCCCGCCGTCAGCTCTCCTTTCCTCCCGTTCACCGATGGCCATTCTCCGGAGATACTTGATTCTCCACGCACCATCGCACGTGGTTTTAGCAGCTAGCAGTTAGCACCCCTGGTAGCTAACTTACTAGCGCTAGTTCTAGAGCCAAAAAGCCGCACCACCCGTCTCTTTTGCCGTTCCTTCTCACCCTCTCCCCTCTCGGCCGAATCAGAGGCGTTACCGCTTTACTTCTGCACCAATGTAACGAAGTGGGTTTCGTCCAAGGAACTGGAGACTTGAAGTTGGTACAGGCTTTTTATTCTTGTCTTCACAATACACGCTCCTAGCAGCTAGCTTCGCTGCTAGCTCTACAACCACCCGGTCAGCTCCCTCACATAGCCTGACTGGCCTCCGCCCCGGCCGCTGGTCACATATATCCCCTTCCCCCTAGGAACACACCCACACATATCAGTTCCTAGCCAAGCACGGAAACACCCCAATACACGTAATTACCCGATACGTTACAATATTAACTTAAAGGTCAATTGATAATTCACTTATTGGAGTTTGTATTTTCTGAATGGAAGCTATGGGGAAGCGCCATTATAGTTTTGGCGCCATCTACTGGTGAGAAAATAGGTTCAGTCGAGCAGAGGAGGAGACGCCAGCAGTTACCATGACAGAACACAACGTTAAAAAAGGGGGGGTGGGAAACTTCAAAGAACATTTTCCGCGAAATGAGTAACGTTAACGTTGTATGATAACGTTAAAGTTATTTCTAGAGAAGACAGAAATAGCAAACAGACGGTAGGTGGATTTCATTGTTGTATAGGCCTACCTCAAAGTGAAAAGCTGCTTCAAGGAAGTTAAGTTAGCTATTAGCTAGTAGGCTACGCCTGCCAGTTCCTATGTAGTTAAGCTAACATAACATTTTAAAGCTAAAGTTACTCCTGCTTTGAGCTATTATAGCGTTAGATGAAACTGACCGTTTTATTTGGTGATTTCCTCTGATGGACTGCACTGATGTGAAGAACACAACAGAAATACACTGGTCTAGAGAATAAGTTCTATGTTTGTCCATTTTGTGTGGTAGTGGTGTGCATTTCTATGTCCCTAACCCTACTACACATTGGATCATCCAATAGGCAGTATATTAATTAGGCTAATTAATTAGTCTTCTTCTTCTTCTATAGAGCTGAACAGTCACCTGACAGTATTGACATTACTGTAACAGATAGTCTTGATAAAGAAATTAGGCTCAATTTATCACCTTTAGTGGAAATAAATAGGCTGCCATTTGTATGTGTTTCAGGTCTGTGCCCTGCAGCCAAATTTAACATTGAGCCAAGTCCATGTGGGAGATCAATTAGTAGCCTTGAGCTATATTCATGACACTGACCTGCACTGGTTTGTCCCAGAGAGATGTTGTCAACACAGCCAAGTAAGTATGCTACATGCAGGCCACCACTGATCAGGCCACACATAAGAAACATTCACAATGTTCTCAACAATGATCTCATCCCACAGAGGGACCAGAGGTACATTCAGGCACCCTTGCTGTTTCAGAGACTGATAGTATTGTGGAATCTTGTAAACCAGGTACAGTAGGTAAAACAACTTGAGAGGGGGGGAGCATTATTTAAAAAAAAATGCACTATATATAATGCACTATATGCTATTGTTTCCCAGACACACATTTATTTCATTCTGTGTGCACACTTGAGAATGAGGAAGACACGGCAGACCCCGTTCAAAGTGCCAAATGACAATGACATTTTCCTGCTGAGGATGAAGGAAAAGGAGAAGCGAAAAGAGGTGTGTGTGTGTGTGCGTCTGTCTGTCTGTCTGTGAGTACAGCTGTGTGTCTGTGTCTGTGAATACAGCTGTGTGTGTGTGTGTATAACTGAAAATGTATCGCTTGTTTACCTCCACGCCCAGGAGATGCGCGCGTATCTGTCTCTGCCCGTCCACCAGAAGACGACCCACGCTGGGCGTATGAGGGCTCAGCAGAGGGAGCTGAGGAGAGAGCTGGCAGAGACACTGGAGGAGGAGAAGATGAAGAGTCAGCCTAAAAGCCTACAGGGCAGACCCACCCTGAGGAGGGCCATGATGACTGGAGGTACGTTGTGTAGCATTTTTAAACATCCGCGAGAAAGGAAAGACGAGGAGAGAGGGGCGACGACAACTTCTCAGCATTTGTCTCATGTGTTTACAGGAATGTCTCAGAAAGACGGGGCTAATGATTTATTGATGTTAAATGTACCTCCACAGAAAATGTGGAGAAGGAGAGCAAAGTGGACTTCATTACCAAGAAACGGGAGATGTTCCTGCTGGAGGTAAGAACCTTTAAGAGTCTTTAAACCGTCTCACAGCTGGAACGACATCCAGCTTCAAACCTTTATGGAAATGTTTGATTCATTTTGTCTGATTGTTTACAGTCCATCTGCTTACTGTGGCCAGCTTGTAGGGGTTCTGTCAAGCAAGAAGGATTTTATTACCTCATGTTCATAATTTGCTCCAATTATATTCAATACCGTCCATGCAATAGAATAACCAGATCAATCCAGGTCAAACTGGCTACACGATCCTGTATTATTTTCACATATTAAAACTCACTTCAGCTTAGGGTTGTCGCAATACTAGAATTTCTAACATCGATACGGATACCCAGGAAAATATCGATAGCCTACTCGATACCATTTTTGACAACACATGATGACGACACATCAAGAGACATAAAAATAAACGAAGACAGAGGCACGCATAATTCTGCATAATCTAGGCCCGATAAAACTAATTAAATCACTCGTACCGGTATGTTTGATTTTTCATTAAAACAAAGCACTTCTGGTATCGATACCTGTTGCAAATGGGTATTGTATCAATTTTAAATTGTTAGCATTGATGCTTATCGATACTGTTACAACCTTACTTCAGCTATTTATCTCTTAGAAGCATAAAATACATAACGAGGCAGCTGGATTCGCGTGAGATCATGATCACACAACAAATCCATCTTGCCACGCTCCAATCTATTGGTTTGAATCTGAACCACCAGTGGTTCACACCAATCAGCATCCTATGTGGCAGTGATGTGACCAATCACCTGCCAGGTAGTTTTTGAGAGTGCCTGCCCTTTGAAACCGGTGCCTCGTTCCCAGACAGTTATGTATCGTATTCTGATTCCCTGGAACCCCAAGAACAAGATGAGCCGGCACAAAAATTTGGCTAGGATGATTGAAGTTTGTAATATAAAAATAATTAATTATGAAACCTGCTGAGGTACAGTACAAAAATAGAAGAAAGCAATAAGCTACAAAAATGACCTCTTAATAATAATATTGGAGTAAGAAATTCTCCATTGAAAACGAGCCACACCCAAATCCCGTCTCTCAGACTGATCCAGTTAGCTAACAGACGGTTTTGAGCGAGACTGATCTCCAATGCCCCAGTGTCTGTTTTATAACAATCAATGAAGTTTTTCCCCTATACACACACACACACACCACGAAAGTTCATCTATAGTTAAACCTCAAAAATGCATATCATGCGTCACAGGGGTTCAACCAAAGTTCCTTTGTGGTTAAACCATACCTCGCTTCTTGTAAGGTCCTCCATCTATCGACCCCACTTTCCCCCGAAAAAGAGCGAGGACAGGAAGTCTCCATTTGCACCTGCACAGGATGCCTGTGCAGTCCTGCAGCCTGCAAACACGCCGCTTCGACTCCTCTATAGGGCCTATACATAAGGTCATTCTAGGCTACTGAGTTTGGGACAAAATTGTTGCTTTTTCCAACATATGTGAAAACAGACTATAAAGTACAAAAGCATTACAGTAAATACAGTGTAGTGTCTTCTTTTTTCCACCACCCGTCCACCCTCCTGTCTTTTCTCTACTCCTCCCTCCCCTCTCCTCCTCAGTACGCTCTGATGGTGAAGCGAGAGGAGATCCAGAAGTTGGAAGATGCCAGCGCCAAGGAGGAGAGGAGGCTGAGGCGGGCCCAGCAGATGCTGGAGGACGACGCCCTCCTGTTTGAGGAGTTTCTCAAAGAGAACGACAAGAACTCTGTGGAGGCCATCAAGATGTAAGCGCTGTCTGGATAGAACGTACCGTATAGTTTATATTAGGATGTACGATGATGTAACAGACATTGTCTTTGCAGTGCTGAACAGGAGACCAAATCCAAACTGGAAAGGATGGCTGAGATCAAGAGGCTGACCACTGAAATGGTCACCATCAAAAGGTAGACCTCTGTTAATGTTGTCTGCTAAACCTCTATGGGTGCATCATGTACAGTATGTTTTATGTGTTAATGTTGTCTACTAAACCTCTATGGGTGCATCATGTACAGTATGTTTTATGTGTTAATGTTGTCTGCTAAACCTCTATGGGTGCATGTACAGTATGTTTTATGTTCAAAGTGATTACCCAGCAGTTGCATGGAAATCCACCATTAAAAAAAAGGTGAATAATTGTTGGATGTATTTTTCTACAACAGCTATTTTGCAGTGATGTTTTATTGTCTGTCTTTCCTGGTATTTCTCCCACAGTGAAATCTCCAAGAATGATGAAATCCTGAAGGAGTATCAAATGTATAAGGACTTCCTGTTCAAGCTGTCTCCTCCAGAGTGGCAGGAGGCCCAGAAGACCAAGACTCGGCAAGCTAAAGCACAAAGAGACTCTCAGGACAAGGACAAAGATGAGACTGAGACAGAGACAGAGTCCAAAACAGGCATTAAGCACAGTAAGTGTTTTTCCTGCGTGTAAATTAACACAAAGTGGAGGGAGAATCCAACATGAAAAAGATTATAAGACAGGGAATCACTTTCTCACACAATGTAAATTACAATTTTACAATGTAGCGGTATTTGAACTTGATATGAATCTCTGTTTAAATCACAATTGCAATCTAGTATGTAGACTATAGATGGCACTGTGTATGCATGCAGGCTTGGAGAGCAAGGCATCAGGTGCAGGTGGAGCATTGCCTCCCATCAGAAGCTCCAGGCTGGCCTCCAGACAGAGCAGCAAGTCCCCAGCACGCACGCACAAACCGTAAGCAAACACCAACAGATATTTGCGCTGTAAATTCATGTATTTTTTTATATATTCTCATTTTCTTATACAGTATTAGTGTTGGAGTACACGCGATCGGTCTTGGTGTTAAGACTGGTCTCAAGACCACATTTCGATTGTCTCGGTCTTGTCTCGGAATCACCCTCCCTCGGTCTCGGTCTTGACTCGATCTCGGACAAGCCGTACTCTGGATTTTATTTCAAGACCAGTCAAAACCACAACTCCAGTAACATTATTGCCTGCCTGTGTATTGTCTGATTTATTTATTTTTCATCTTATTTTTACTGTGATTGTGTGTAAACCCCGCCCCCCTTCAATTGCAACCAATAAATTTGCAGTTTGAAAGTTTTACCACTGAAACCACTCCCCTCATGCGCCAAGGAAGACAACATAAGGAGACAAGGCATGGGAGAGCAGAGCAGGGAGCCAGGGACCCCATCATTTCCTTTCATTTTCATAGTATATATATATACGGTATATATTTTGATATTGAACACAATTTTTGACTCTTTTTCTTTGTCTCATTATGTTTTACTATCATTTTGGACATTTTGCAGACATTTCCTATATTTTTGTTGATATGTTCTAGTTTTGAAATCCTATTTTTCTTCCTTACACTGTCATCTTATCTACTCTAATGATGATTTTATGGGTACTGAACCTAAAGTCTGTTTCCACAACATTTCAGGACCCCCGTTTCAAAGCCGGATAGCGACAGCTCAGAATATGAGGTTAGTTTCCCAGAAGTGAAAATCAAAATCCGCTGAAGTGGCATCGGTCCTGAGTGTTCATGTGTGTGCGGTGTCGCCCCCCTGTAGGATGAACCGGAGATCTACTTCTCGGACCCCCAGCAGCTATTCGATCTGCTAACGGAGCTGCAGGAGCAGAACCTGTCTCTGATCCGTAACTCTGGAGAGACGGAGGAGCAGCTGGAGGAGCTCCGTCAGGCCGTGGAGACCAGCACGAGGAAGCTGTAAGGGCCAAGGTTGCGACGGGTCAAGGGTCAACAGCTGAAGGCTTTACGTTTAGGGGAGCACAGATCAGCACTTTCTGAACACTGAAAAGAACAGGCTGAACTTTAAATACCCTTTTTGGCTTTAAACCAGCAATAAGTGTGATAACTGAAACTAATGTGTGCTATGTGGAGATTTCATTGATACATAATGATATAAACCAATAGGCAATATCCACACTGCGTTGCTGTTTTCGCCTCTTTTCTAGAGCTTGTTGTCAAATTCCGCTCCTGAACGAAGCTCCTCCTGTGCAATTTAGCAGCTTTTTCTTTACTCGATTGTCTCCTCCCTCGCTGTTTAAAAGCAGCACTCTCTATCCCCCTCCCATTCCTGAAAATGTTCTCATAATGAAGGATAATGAAGGAATCGATAAAGTGAGCGAGTAAACTTGCTAAACTAGTAAACGTGTTACTTGCCACTTCATTGTGGGACATGTAACCTTCAGCAGGAGAAAGATCTAGCAAAGTGAGACTGGTAACCGGCGGGAATTCTCTGTTGCCACTGTTAGCTTAACTGTTAGGCCTTGTTTGTCCTTGGTAGACCTCTGTAATGATCATAATTCAGAAATTACATATGGGCACAAATATAAACCCCTTTGTTTTACAATTGAAGACATCCATCCGTTGCTCTTTCCTGTGTGTCTGAAGGGAACAGGATGCAGAGCAGCTCATGGTGCAGATCAACCTCATGAACCAGAGCATCGCCAGAGAGAAGGAGAGGGCTGCCGAGCTCCAACTGAAGGTCCACTTTTTCAACTCTGAAAAATTCAAGGCAGGAGACCAGGTAAAGGGAGCCGACTGTTGAATTGCATTATTTTCCAACATCACTTTTTTCAAATGTCGATTTAAAGCTGCACCGGGGCAACTTCACACGCTGGTGGATCCAAATGGCAGTGAGTGATAATTATTTGAAAAGTTTCAACTTCAAATAGCCAGAAATCCTGTAATGTGATGTGATGTCAGGAAACTGTACTAGGGATGCACCGATATGAACATTTTGGCCGATGCCGCTAACTGATATTAAGATTGCTGTTATGGCCGATAACCGATATTTACCGATGTCGATATGATCTGTATAAAAACACATTTCTATGATAATAACATTTTGTACATAGTGAAAAACACATGTAAACACTGAATTTGAAAAAGTTATACATTTCTTTATTTCAAAAACATTTGTAAAAGCCCATAAATCATAGATTTACTGCATTATTTCATCTCAATGCTTAGAATTTGGCTGATACCGATAACCGATATTAACATTGCAACATCGGACCGATACCGATATGTTAAAAAATGACTAACATCGGCCGATACCGATATGATTGCCGATATATCGTGCATCTCTAAACTGTACACATGTAAACATGTTCACAGCCCAACCGCTCTGTGATGCTTTTCTACCAAAGGAAACCAAAGGCATGAAAGAGGAAAAGATTGAATAGTGGCATTCCTAACCTGTTTCCATCACGCCAAGGATGAGTTCACCCAAAAATGAAAATTCAGTCATTATCTACTCATGCACATGGATGCCGGTGGAGGTTTTTTGGTCCACAAAACATGTGTGCCGTTTTTCTGGGAACAGAGATACAGCATTCAAATGACCAACTTTCAAATGTAACATGACTAAATTTTCATTTTTTTGGTGAACTTATCCTTTAACCTGGTTCATTCCACCCCCTCTCTCCTCCTTACCTTCTCATCTTCCCATTGCACCTCCTCCCCTCGTTGACAGGACAGCATGTTGGATGCTCTGGCTTCTAAGGTGGAGGAAGTGTACCGTTGCTGTGTGGATGACAAGAGGGCCAACCTCAGCACCCTGCAGATGCTGACCACCATCGAGAAGCACCTGTCTGTGCTGTTGGAGAACATGGAGAGCATCCCTCCAGAAACCCTGGAGAAAGTGGGCAAGCTCAAAGACAGGGAGAGGAGGATCAGGTATGGACCAGTGACCGTCTGGCTCTTTGGACCCTCTGGGGGCGTAGCTGTCAAACAGAGAAGCATGCTTCCTCAAAGCAAGTGTGTGTGTGTGTGTGTGTGTGTGTGTGTGTGTGTCTCTCTCTCTCTCTCTCCCTGCATCCTGTGGTGATGTAGGCAGCGTGAGGACAAGCAGAGGCAGCAGACAGAACACCAGGAGGAAAGGTTGAAGAAGTCCTTGGAGAGATCTGAGGCCGACATCAAGAAAACAGTTAAGTCTTTCGCTTAAAGGTGCAACATGTAGCATTTTAAAGTCCCCATGAAATGGAAGTATCAGGGGGGCACGGTGGCTCAGTGGTAGAGCTGTCGCCTCACAGCTAGAAGGTCCTGGGTTCGATTCCCACCTGGGACGCTGTGAGCGCTGAAGGAATGCGTGCCTGTCCGCATGTCCTCGAGTGCCCACCGCCCGGCTGGGGTCGTCAAAAGGGCCTTTCTGTGTGGAGTTTGCATGTTCTCCCCATGCCCCCTGGGGGTTTGGGAGGGGAACCGGTTGGAATAGCGTGATCCTCCCACGTGCTATGTCCTACCGGTGAAGCTTCCCCTGTCAGGTGAAAAGAAGCGGCTGGCTAACTGCCCATGTCTCGGAGGAAGCATGGAGCCAATTTCGGCTCTCCCCAGATCGGCAGAGGGTGGAGCAGCAACCAGGATAAATAAATTAAATTAGCACTAATGGGGGATAAAAAATCTGGAAAAAAAACATTATAAGAAATGGAAGTATCAGAGTACAGAGTATAGTTTATGATAAATATGCTAACCAATAAAACCATCAGATTGAATGATCCCTCACTGCATTATATCCCTTAACTGTTTATTGTCTCTTCTACTGTAACATGTAGTTAAGATGGTCCTTATTCAGTAACAAGTTTACTGTTAGAAACAAACCCAGTGACAAGGCTAAAAGGCCAGGCGTCGTTCATTTCAGATAGGAAGAAAGCTCATGTCCAGATCCAAACCTGTTGCCCGGAAGATCAAGCAGAACAACGTGAACATCTCTGACCAGGAGGAAGTCCACACACCTACCTCTTGACCTGAAGACCCTGCTGACAGCCACAACAGAGATCTACTTAGAAGACAGCTGTAGTGTTTTGTACAAGTTATTTGATCTTCAATAAAGCTGCATTTCTTCATTTGCAGTCACAAGTTCTGTATGTGATTGTGCAATGACTTCACACAATGAATGCTCATTTTCTAGACATTTTCAGTGGTTATTAGGAGGTGCTGACTGTCGTCAGTTACACATACAGTATGTAGGCTTTCAATCAATTGTGTTCCCCACAAACTACCAAATATTACAATATTCACATTGTTTTCATGGCTTTGCATTTCAATTGTACTGTTTTGTGTTGACTGTCAGGACAAGCTTCATGAAAACCCCAATAAAATATATCTGGTTAAGATGTTAAAACATCTTTTTTCTATTAAACAGGGTTCGTACAGCTTTTTGAGAGTAAAATTCAAGGACTTTCAGAGTGCTGAGAGCAGAGCGGTCGCCCCTCATGATGCGGAGTGGAGCTGAATGGCGTTCCTGTTCATTTTGGAGCCCATGTTAATCTAGTGTAATGCACATTTACAGACAGCAGATTTGATCATTCGTTTGATAGGCCTATAGTAGCTGAGATAAACCTATGAAAACGTTTTCTGAAAATGTACCTGTAATTAAAAAAAATTGTCTGGCCCACTTGAGACCAAATTGGGTTGCATGTAGCCTGTGCATGAACTAAAATGAGTTTGACCCCGCTGATCTAACTGGGGTCAACTGAGCCGTCAAAACATGGTGCCGGCCGTGACACACATGAAAACATCAGCATGCAGCAAGCAGCAGCAGTGGGTTGCACCAGCTGTGCGTAAGTTGAAACGTAAGCTAGTTTGAACGTAAAGTCTCACTAAGTCCGAGTTTACGCACTACTAAAAATATTTGGGTTGCACCAAGTGAAATAGTTACAACGTAGGCATAAGTTAGAACTTAAAATTTACACCTACGTCTTACTAGGTGTAAAGTCCTCCGTAAAATAAGCAGTTGGCACGGATTGCAACTTGGCACCGTGGCGCATCGTTGTTTTGCGTCGGTAACGCGCTCTCCGTGATCAATAATTACACCCTTTGATATTGATGACTCACGCTTTTGTTTCCCACAAGCTGCAGCACTGCATACAAATTAAAATAACCGCAACAATTTAGCAGGCAGGATGGTGCTAAATTAGCCTACAATACTGATAGAGCTCACAGATAAACATTAACAGTAATATGAACCTAAACGAACGTTACTCAATAACGTTCTCATTTGGTTAGTGTTGATGAAATATAAAAGCACTAATTTGCGGTGGGCAACATGTCCTGTTTTCACTCCACTTACTTAAACAACGGTAAATAAACACCGTTTCCACCGTGCTTTTCACTGATTGGTCACATATACTGTACACGTCATTTTCTGCGACACTATTTTGGCTAGTGTGAGGTTTAAGGACTACTAGTTAAGATGTATCTTACGTCTCCGTGGTGCAACTCAACAAAGACACAACTTTAGTGTCAAACTAACTAGTTTGAACGTAGCAGTTAGTGTGGACTTTACACCCTAACTTAAGACAGAACTTACGTTCAGCTGGTGCAACAGGCTGCTGGTCTCTATTTCATCTCAACTCTTCTCTCACTCTGGCAGGAAGTAGCTGCTCCAATTCCAGTAAGCCAATCCAGCTGAGTGGCTGAGACAGTGGGGACAATGCCTTTTGTAACTCACACACAATGCACTATGGCTTTTTTAGAGTGAGGTGTTAGTATGAGGGAAGTCATGACTTCCCTCATAAGTCATGACTTCATAAGTCATGACTTCTGAGGGAAGTCATAGTATGTCATGACATAAGTCATGACTTATGTCATGACTTATGAAGTCATGACTTCCCTCATAAGTCATGACTTCATAAGTCATGACTTCATAAGTCATGACTTCCCTCATAAGTCATGACTTCATAAGTCATGACTTCATAAGTCATGACATAAGTCATGACTTATGTCATGACATAAGTCATGACATAAGTCATGACTCCAGCCTCTGGCAGACTCCACTGCCAAGATGGTTGTACATAATGGCAGCAAACCAATTCCAAACAACCATCCCTCTTGTGTGTGTGTGTGTGTGTGTGTGTGTGTGTGTGTGTGTGTGTGTGTGTGTGTGTGCGTGTGTGTGTGTGTGTCTGCCTGCGTGTGTCTGCTTGCGTGTGTGTGTGCGTGATTCTCAAGGTTGGGTACCCGGGTAGTGCAACGGTAGATTCCCTGCCTACCAACATAAGGGTCGTAGGTTTGAGCCCCTGTGTTACCCTCGGGCTTGGTCGTGGCGTCCATCCAGACACAATTGGCCGTGCCTGTGGGTGGGAAGCCAGAATGAAAAGAAGAGAGAGAAAAAAAAAACATAATTCTCTAGGTTGATCTGAAGGACAGACCTCGCTCTTCACAAGCTTATAAGGGTTGGTAATTAGAGATGTTCTTAATATTTTCCTCTTGTTCTGTCAGATGGCACACCCCATCACTCTGTGTTCTCTACAAGCACAATATAGAGCCCCTTTTTTCTCCTTCAAACACACGCACACACACACACACACACACACACACACCCCCCGTTCACATACTTACATACATGTTTCTTTCTCCACGGTGGCATATATTATAATATTCTCTGTGAAAGGCTTTTACGCCCTGTGCTGTATGGTGCACGCCATTCATTTCACTGTGCAGAGAGACAGCCAGCGGGCTGAGAACACAGCTGCTGCAGATGCACAGCAGCATGTTGTTGTTGTTGTGGCTTGATGGTGATGTTGCTCATGGCCTCACTAAAGCATCTCTTTGTCTGCTGGCTAAGTGGAGTGAGGTTACACTCTCTTCTTTTATCAGGCTTTTACCGCTTCCCCCTCCCGCCCATTAGAGGTCATCCTACCACATCTCCTGCCGCGCGCTTACATGTTTAAAAGCCTTTTCCCTCCGGCTATACTGTTTGTTACCCTATTTATTATTTGACCATGCCTCTGATTGATACGCTCTGTTATAATATCACTCTATCTTGCTTTTTCCCCGTGTCTTTATATCTGTCTTGCCCCCCCCCCCCCCCCTCCCTCCTGTGTTTGTGTCTGTTGATGAGCAGAAGTGCTGCCCAGGCAGGTGTCTGCCCTGCCATTTATACGAGACAGTAACACAGAGTCTACCATTGATCCTAACACACACCAGATCCTAACACACACCAGATCCTAACACACACCAGATCCTAACACACACCATTGATCCTAACACACACCAGATCCTAACACACACCATTGATCCTAACACACACCATTGATCCTAACACACACCAGATCCTAACACACACCAGATCCTAACACACACCAGATCCTAACACACACCATATCCTAACACACACCAGATCCTAACACACACCAGATCCTAACACACACCAGATCCTAACACACACCAGATCCTAACACACACCAGATCCTAACACACACCAGATCCTAACACACACCAGATCCTAACACACACCAGATCCTAACACACACCAGAACCTAACACACACCATTGATCCTAACACACACCAGATCCTAACACACACCATTGATCCTAACACACACCAGATCCTAACACACACCATTGATCCTAACACACACCAGATCCTAACACACACCATTGATCCTAACACACACCAGATCCTAACACACACCAGATCCTAACAAACACCAGATCCTAACACACACCAGATCCTAACACACACCAGATCCTAACACACACCAGATCCTAACACACACCAGATCCTAACACACACCATTGATCCTAACAAACACCAGATCCTAACACACACCAGATCCTAACACACACACCATTGATCCTAACACACACCAGATCCTAACACACACCAGATCCTAACACACACCAGATCCTAACACACACCAGATCCTAACACACACCAGATCCTAACACACACCAGATCCTAACACACACCAGATCCTAACACACATATGCAGTCCATATGGGGATGGAGGTGGTTTATATTCTCCTGTTTCTTCGGGCGCTTGTGAAACAAAACTGCATTAGGTTATGGACATTCTGAATACTGCATGACAAGCGGTGAGGGAAAACCGGTCCAAACCGGTCCAGGGGGGAACCAGGATTGAAGCGTTTGAATATAGAGAACAGCACTAACTTTTTGCAGAGAACTTGTTGTCCTTCCGTGTTTTAGCACTCTTCTTCAAACAATTGTCACAGATGAATCTGGAAAAAAGAGAGAATATGTATATCATTTTTTGTCACTATTACCACGGAAGACATGCAACGGCACTGCCGTCCCTCTGGGAAAATGAGGGGGGAAGAGAACTCACCCAGATGGCCAGATGACATTGTAGTGTAAGACGCATATCTGGTGCATCTTCCGTCCGCAATCTTTACATTCAACAAACCTGAAGAGAAGGAAGAAAAGAAAAGGAACATGTAAGACTTTTCAGTGGGAATAAAGAGCGCCCCGCCCTGGCTGTCGCTGAAAAGGTCACAGGCTTGATCCTCGCAACCTTGTCAGTGTGTTGAGCGAATTCTGAAAATGCAAAAAAGCGAACCAGCGAACAAATTGTCACACAGCTTCCGGTTGTGCTGCCAGTGGCCTTCATCTGTATGACAACTTAACTGCAGAGGACAGCAAGCAACACAAACATCTCCATTCAGTTTCATCTTCCTCCTCAAATTGAACTCGGTGAAAGACAAACACTGCATAATCGAGGTGGGCCCATTATTTTCGGATGGAAGTGTGTGACGCTGCGATTCCATTCAGCAGGGGGCGCTGCTGAGCTGCCCCGGGGGCTCTACTGAAACCCAACCGATTGATCTGAAAGCTAGGGAGAAAATATGGAGACCGTGCACCAAAAGCAAAAACACAAAGCCAGATGTGTGCTGCAGAACTAGGATTTACTTTCAAATATGCGATCGGGAACAAGAATGTAGGTAAAGGAGCAGGAGAAACGATTATTCAACAGAAAATGAGGCTAACTCAAAGTAACCATATCCTTTTATGATGATGATGTAACATTAGTCTCTCTCACTGAAAGGGCGTGAGGCTGCGTCTACTTACGGTTCAGGGTCTAGTGTGTCATTCTTCTTCCTTTCAAACTGGTCTTTGATATCATTCTGCAGGAGAAGCAAAGGAATTGGAGGGAGAGTGAAAAGAAGAGACAGTCAGAAAGAGACACAGACACACACACAGGCAGGTATTATTAAGCCAAATCTAAAAATAAAGAACAACTTTGAGGCATTTTTCTACCCGCACAAAAAACAAACGCAATTCGTTAATTAGTTGCTCAGGACGGAGCGAGAGCTGGGCTGCTGTTATGTTCATGGCAATGGTCTGTACGGCACGCACAGGATTACTCTAGTCTACACGGTGGTTGAGACTGAATTTGTGAGCATGTGTGTATGTATTTACTGTTGCTCTATGTTACTCCAATAATGCATACTGAATGATGGATTTGAGGTTGAAGTCCAACCCAATGGAGGACCTAAACGCAGGCGGAATAGTGCGATGACAACAGAAATGTTGTCTGTTACCCTCAGCTTTCAAATACAATGAAACATGGGGAACAATGGCATAGTGAGCAGGGATGTCTCCAGTTGGCTTTCAAATAGGGTTATGACCAAAGCAAGGGGGGGAACGAAAAGGATGTTTTAACAATGTGATGATGGGTACCATGAATAATAAACAAGCCACAAGTCTCCGGTGATGACGGCATGTCTGACAAAAAGTGTTTTTTGAAATATGCGGGTGGCAAATTGAGTTCGTTTTTGCGTCGGTAAAGTCAACAGCAGGTTCCCTTACGTCTGCGGCTGTGCGGGATCGTCACCCAACGTCACGCTGTCCCCTTGGATCTCATTGAAGCACTTCTCACAGAAATGATACCTGCAAAGGAAACAATCCATTCAGCACCTTCAAAATAGTACAAGTGGTTGAAATAACAGTTGAGTGTGCCTAGGTTTATTTTATTTTAAGTGTATAAATGTGTAATATTGTAATATTCAGGACTCCGCTACTTGTTTATGTGTCAGATACGACGGCGTGCAAAATAACACGAGTGTTTTGTGCATTACAATAGAGAGAGGGGGAATCCCTGAGCTCCCCGCTGAGAGTGTGAATCGACCACGCTGCAGGAGCCCCATGCTGTATCATTACTGCTGCTGCACAGCTCCCGTTCTCAAAGTGCCCCGTCAAGAAGAGAATCCCCGCCACAAACAAGAGCTGCAGTTACACAGACCATGCAGCAGGGGGTGCAAGGTAACATGGAGTGAGCAGGTCATCTGCCTGGCTTTCAACAAGAGGAAAACGCAATGATACGCAACGGCAACACCAAGGCATTATATTTTCAGCTGCCTGACAAAAGAGGGAGCAGCGATCAGTGAATTAAACGGAGTCCCTGAATGGATGCTGAGAGAGAGGAAAACATCAACACTGCCTTGTGTCAAGCCGTCCCAATTCCTCTGTTACCAACAGTCTTTTGGGGTGAGTGTTTCTATAATTCAGGGGTGTCCACACTTTTTTGCCTTGCGAGCTTACTTTTAAAATGACCAGCTCAACAGTGACCACGCCAGGCCACAGCTGTCATGAGAAACCTACCGCCTGGGTCACGGTGTTCACTCTACAGCTACAGGGCAACAGAGCCCACTGGCCTGGGTCACGGTGTTCACTCTACAGCTACAGGGCAACAGAGCCCACTGGCCTGGGTCACAGTGTTCACTCTACAGCTACAGGGCAACAGAGCCCACTGGCCTGGGTCACGGTGTTCACTCTACAGCTAGAGGGCAACAGAGCCCACTGGCCTGGGTCACAGTGTTCACTCTACAGCTACAGGGCAACAGAGCCCACTGGCCTGGGTCACAGTGTTCACTCTACAGCTACAGGGCAACAGAGCCCACTGGCCTGGGTCACAGTGTTCACTCTACAGCTAGAGGGCAACAGAGCCCACTGGCCTGGGTCACGGTGTTCACTCTACAGCTACAGGGCAACAGAGCCCACTGGCCTGGGTCACAGTGTTCACTCTACAGCTACAGGGCAACAGAGCCCACTGGCCTGGGTCACGGTGTTCACTCTACAGCTACAGGGCAACAGAGCCCACTGGCCTGGGTCACAGTGTTCACTCTACAGCTACAGGGCAACAGAGCCCACTGGCCTGGGTCACAGTGTTCACTCTACAGCTACAGGGCAACAGAGCCCACTGGCCTGGGTCACGGTGTTCACTCTACAGCTACAGGGCAACAGAGCCCACTGGCCTGGGTCACAGTGTTCACTCTACAGCTACAGGGCAACAGAGCCCACTGGCCTGGGTCACAGTGTTCACTCTACAGCTACAGGGCAACAGAGCCCACTGGCCTGGGTCACAGTGTTCACTCTACAGCTAGAGGGCAACGGAGCCCACTGGCCTGGGTCACGGTGTTCACTCTACAGCTACAGGGCAACAGAGCCCACTGGCCTGGGTCACGGTGTTCACTCTACAGCTACAGGGCAACAGAGCCCACTGGCCTGGGTCACAGTGTTCACTCTACAGCTAGAGGGCAACGGAGCCCACTGGCCTGGGTCACGGTGTTCACTCTACAGCTACAGGGCAACAGAGCCCACTGGCCTGGGTCACGGTGTTCACTCTACAGCTACAGGGCAACGGAGCCCACTGGCCTGGGTCACGGTGTTCACTCTACAGCTACAGGGCAACAGAGCCCACCGGCCTGGGTCACGGTGTTCACTCTACAGCTACAGGGCAACTGAGCCCACCGGCCTGGGTCACAGTGTTCACTCTACAGCTACAGGGCAACAGAGCCCACTGGCCTGGGTCACAGTGTTCACTCTACAGCTAGAGGGCAACGGAGCCCACTGGCCTGGGTCACAGTGTTCACTCTACAGCTACAGGGCAACAGAGCCCACTGGCCTGGGTCACGGTGTTCACTCTACAGCTACAGGGCAACAGAGCCCACTGGCCTGGGTCACGGTGTTCACTCTACAGCTACAGGGCAACAGAGCCCACCGGCCTGGGTCACGGTGTTCACTCTACAGCTACAGGGCAATGGAGCCCACTGGCCTGGGTCACGGTGTTCACTCTACAGCTACAGGGCAATGGAGCCCACTGGCCTGGGTCACGGTGTTCACTCTACAGCTACGGTGTTCACTCTACAGCTACAGGGCAACAGAGCCCACTGGCCTGGGTCACAGTGTTCACTCTACAGCTACAGGGCAACAGAGCCCACTGGCCTGGGTCACAGTGTTCACTCTACAGCTAGAGGGCAACGGAGCCCACTGGCCTGGGTCACGGTGTTCACTCTACAGCTACAGGGCAACAGAGCCCACTGGCCTGGGTCACGGTGTTCACTCTACAGCTACAGGGCAACAGAGCCCACTGGCCTGGGTCACAGTGTTCACTCTACAGCTAGAGGGCAACAGAGCACACCGGCCTGGGTCACGGTGTTCACTCTACAGCTACAGGGCAACAGAGCCCACCGGCCTTGGGAATGGGCAATATGATTTTGTTAAAATGGCTGCATTTATAGCCAATTAGACGGTTAATAAGCAACTGTGCATGCAAATGTGCGACACAGTATAATATGTATGATAATTAAAGCTATTTCAGGAAGATTCAATGTTTAACAAAGTGTCCAAGTGTGTAATGAAGTGCAATGTTCCATTTATTTTCTACCAAACTCATAGTTGAGTTCACAGCCACCCATCACTGCACACACACACACACACACACACACACACACACACACACACGTACCTGTTCTGGTAGCTGTAGTATGTGCCTCCAGTGGGTATGGTGCACAGCTGCTTGCCGTAGCAGCAGAGGGTTTGAGGGGAGAACTCGTACTGCAGAGACAAGGCAGAGGACAAACAGTCAGAATTGACAAACCCAAAACATTGAATTGAAACTGGAGAAGAGCGGTTGCCGTGCCATACATCTCTACTATCCACAGTAGGAAAACTAACAGCAGCAGCCAGCAGCTTAAAGTTAAAGTTAAAGTTTTGGCTGAAAAAATGTGCCCACTCTACCAGACCCTAGAGAAGCATCATCAACAGACTGAGGACTCATTCTAGTCTTTTGAGGAAAGATGCAGAGTTCCATTGCTCGGTACAAGGAGCTGAAATCATGGCTACTTTTTGGACCTACTTCAGGATGTCTGTGGGACAGTTTGAGTCCCAGAGAGCAGATTGAACCAGTCCCAGAGCAAAAGGCTAGTTGTCTGAGGTAAAATAGTCTCAGAAGAAATAACTGAAGTCCAGTTTGGATACCGTGCATTTGGCGAGCTGGCTCAAAATGTGTGTTGGGTGTGGGATAGGGGTGTCACGGTACACAAAAGTCACGGTTCGGTACGTACCTCGGTTTTGGGGTCACGGTTCGGTACGAATACGGCACGGTACGAAAATGGGGAAAAAAAGCAACAAATCCCAAATTCTGTTTTTTTTTTCCTTTGAATATGTCTGAATTCTGCTTTTTACGCTATTTTTACCATCAGAAATAGTGTCTAATATGTGGGAATGAATAAATGTCCACTATTTAATAAGATCTAGGCAATCCACACAAAAAGGTTTTACTCTAGAGCAGTGATTTTCAAAGTGTGGGGTGCGCCTCCCTCTCAGATGTCTGTATTCCAGCTGTTTGACAGGGCAAAGACATTTCCCCCCACTTTAAATCTTTATTGTACACAAGTTTGTAAACAGAGCGCATGTGTGGAGTAGCCTAATACTCCCACCAACCCCTCCCCCTGTTGTATTTGTTTTATGTAGCATTTGCGTTTGATGTAAGCACTAATTTGGAATCCTATCTAAAAGCGGCCACTAGGCGGCAGTGTTTCTTTAGTCAACGTCAAAATACCTACATGTTCAGAAGAAGAATAAAACGGCAGAAGAAGAAAAACTTCTTTACCCCTGTTGAAAGATACCCCCACTGTCTGACAGACAACGGGGTGGGTTTCACTTTCCCAGTAAGTACGGGAAAGAACCCTGTCAGCGCCTTAACGTTATTGGATGTGAGTTTTGTTTAGCATAATATGATTACGTTCGGTCATCTAATGGATTATTGGAACATGACAAGGAGTCATCGCCTCTTCCTCACTGCAGCTTGCCTGTCTGCATCCGCAGATGTCTGCTTGACCGCATCACTCATCCCACGCGATGTATGTTGCTTGTTTACAAGTTAACAGCCTTGTCAGTGTTATGTAACGTTTAGCCGCAACGCGCAACTATAAAGGAATTTGTCGCGGCTACGTAACGTTACATTGGCAAGCTTACCTCGTTGGCTTGATGTTGACAGAATTTGCAAAACAGCTTATCGCCACAAAACGTCCCATTCTGTGAACGCGGATTTCTATGGCCCTTGTGTTGTTTTGGTGTGTCTTCTTCTGTGGCGTTTAATTCAATTCAATTCAATGCCGTTCAAACAGCGTTTAGGTGCTTCTGGATTTGACGTATTCGTCGTGTCGTTTCATGTACCGTGAAACGAGGTACCGTGAGGGTTCATACCGTAAATTCACGGGACGAATACATGTACCGTGACACCCCTAGTGTGGGATAATGGCGCTAATATGGCTTTTCAGAACTCAACTCATTTCATGGTCGCGACATTGATGATTTCCCTCTGAATCCAGTTTGTAGGTGTGATTTGTGTCCTGTGGTTTACCAATACGCACAGACAGCACTGCACCACAGTATCGTTGCCTACTGAATTCATTGATTGACTGATTGAATTTATTTGACAAATTAAAATATACAATACACCAACAAGCATACAGTATGAAATAAGTCATCAGGATATCACAATACTTATTTAAACTTATTCCCATTGTGGAGTACATGAATTAGTCTAGGTCTATCTATGTAGAACTGTTCATGTCGCAAGCGAAAACATCGAAAAATCAACCTCGATCCGAAAGAATATGTGCTGCAATTTCACTCCACAGAATTTCGCTGTTGATATGCATGGTTGATTTGACTGGATACAGGTTCGAAAAATATTATTGATATGCAAATATTACACAAATAAATCACTCTTAGTAGTGTGTAAAAGCCTTTAGCCACTGTGTGCACATGTTGACTAATATGTTATTTATTCACCCTGGCGTTGTCACAAGGTTGGCTAACAGATCAAATCATAACCCCCACATCTACGCTTTTAACTTGCTTCTCTCCATCGTTCATCCTCCATCCAGCCATTCCCTGTTCTCCATCTCACCTTCCTGCCACAGCAGTAGCCCAGGCCCTGCATGACCGGGTCGATCTCCGACTCAAACACCTCGGCCAGCTTGGAGCAGTACTTGTAGACGCGGGACGTCTTGCGGTTGTAGAGCCAGGCGTTGTTGAACATGAGCCACACATCCTCCACATATTGCCAGGGCTCTTGGAATTGGCCCGTGTCCAGCTTGCGTTTGATTGTGGACAGGTCTATGGGCGTCTTCACGATGTCAAAGTAGTCCTGGAGAGACACAGACAGACCGATACAAGGACAGGTTCCAGGGTCAAAAAATGATTAAAGGTGCAACACATTTTTGGCAAAAAAATCGCATCGAACATTTGACAAATTCCAATTAATCCAGCATTTTACTGAGGCAGGAGATGATCCGGGTCATTCAATTTGGCTATTTAACAAAAAGTGTATAATTTTCCGTTTAAGAGCAAATCGTATACTTTGGGACTTATGGAATCAGGAGACTTGTTCCTTGCGTTATTACTTTCTCAAAAGGTAACTCAATCTTGCAGGATGCAAACTTGAACTGTAGCAATAAGAATTACCGTAAACAACTTCCCTTGACATTTCAAAAGTTGTTTTGGGTGCGTTTCATTTCCCTTAATGGTTCCACCACAGTAAAAGACAGATGGGTATCTGACTGCTTCCCAGCACTACACTGACACAGTGAAAACCTGCCTGTGTGCGTGTGTGTGTGTGTGTGTGTGTGTCCTACCGGGATACCCAGCAGCATGGGGTCGACTGGCTGTCTGAAGGGCAGCGACTCTGGGTCCTGCCTGTAGAGAGACTCCAGCGTGGGCATCAACGCCTGCCGCAACTCCTCAGGCTTGAAGACTGGAGGGAGTGGGGTAGAGAGATGGAGGGAGTGGGAGAGAGATAGAGGGAGAGATGGAGGGAGTGGGGGAGAGAAAGAGGGAGAGATGGAGGGAGTTACAATGCAGAACATGTGTTGTAACAACAAAGACAACACTGTTACAACGCAGAACATGTGCTGTAACAAGACAACAATGTTACAACACAGAACATGTGCTGTAACAACCAAGACAACAATGTTACAACGCAGAACATGTGTTGTAACAACAAAGACAACAATGTTACAACGCAGAACATGTGTTGTAACAACAAAGACAACAATGTTACAACGCAGAACATGTGTTGTAACAACAAAGACAACAATGTTACAACACAGAACATGTGTTGTAACAACAAAGACAACAATGTTACAACGCAGAACATGTGTTGTAACAACAAAGACAACAATGTTACAACGCAGAACATGTGTTGTAACAACAAAGACAACAATGTTACAACGCAGAACATGTGTTGTAACAACAAAGACAACAATGTTACAACGCAGAACATGTGTTGTAACAACAAAGACAACAATGTTACAACGCAGAACATGTGTTGTAACAACAAAGACAACAATGTTACAACACAGAACATGTGTTGTAACAACAAAGACAACAATGTTACAACACAGAACATGTGTTGTAACAACAAAGACAACAATGTTACAACGCAGAACATGTGTTGTAACAACAAAGACAACAATGTTACAACACAGAACATGTGTTGTAACAACAAAGACAACAATGTTACAACACAGAACATGTGTTTGGTTGGTGTGTGTTTGGTTGGTGTGTGTTTGGTTGGTGTGTGTTTGGTTCGTGGTTGGTGTGTGTTTGGTTGGTGTGTGTTTGGTTCGTGGTTGGTGTGTGTTTGGTTCGTGTGTGTTTGGCTGAGTCCACTTTGTGGGGCTGGCCATCCGGGATGGTGGTGTTGCTGCAGTGGTATGATGCCACTCCCATGTGGCGTGTTTGCGCGAAACGTGCATGTGAACTCATGTAAGCGAATGTTCATGTATTTATATAGGATTATAAAGGTATGCTGTCTGAGTATGTTTTATATATATTTATACTATAGTAACTATATGACTTCCAAGTAATATAAATCATATAATTCATAGTAATATATATGATGATATATAGCTTCCAAGTTATAACTATATAACAGTTTACAATTTTGTTAAAAGTAATTGTATTTTAAGTTAAGGAACAGGTTGCAGTTTCTATGATTATGTTATGATTTAATGAAAGGGGTGGGATTAAAAAAGTTTATACTTCTTCCCACTCCCTTTCAAATATGCTAAGAATTGAAAAAAAAAAAAAAAAAAAAAGTGAGACCTTTGTTTGTTTTTTATTCTGTAAATTGTAAATGTTTTTCTTCTTGCATATTTGAAATAAAATGGAATCAAATCAAATCAAATGTGTGTTTGGTTCATGTGTGTTTGGTTCATGTGTGTTTGGTTCGTGTGTGTTTGGTTCGTGTGTGTTTGGTTCGTGTGTGTTTGGTTCGTGGTTCGTGTGTGTTTGGTTCATGTGTGTTTGGTTCGTGTGTGTTTGGTTCGTGGTTCGTGTGTGTTTGGTTCGTGTGTGTTTGGTTCGTGGTTCGTGTGTGTTTGGTTCGTGTGTGTTTGGTTCGTGTGTGTTTGGTTCGTGGTTCGTGTGTGTTTGGTTTGTGTGTGTTTGGTTCATGGTTTGTGTGTGATTTTTCGCCGGAGACTAAAAACTTACCTTTTCGGGCTACACCTGGCTACACCTGCCAAATTAAATAAAGTGTGTGTTTGGTTCGTGTGTGTTTGGTTTGTGTGTGTTTGGTTCGTGTGTGTTTGGTTCATGGTTTGTGTGTGTTTGGTTCATGTGCGTTTGGTTCGTGTGTGTTTGGTTCGTGTGTGTTTGGTTGGTGTGTGTTTGGTTGGTGTGTGTTTGGTTCGTGGTTGGTGTGTGTTTGGTTCATGTGTGTTTGGTTCGTGGTTCGTGTGTGTTTGGTTTGTGTGTGTTTGGTTCATGGTTCGTGTGTGATTTTTCGCCGGAGACTAAAAACTTACCTTTTCGGGCTACACCTGGGTCCCTCCGGAATCGGTTAAACCTTATTGATTATATATGGTTTTAGTTATGTTTTCATTGTTTGTATTTCTCTGAAATGTGATGTAAGTCGCTTTGGATAAAAGCGTCTGCCAAATGAAATAAAGTGTGTGTTTGGTTCGTGTGTGTTTGGTTCGTGTGTGTTTGGTTCGTGTGTGTTTGGTTCATGGTTCGTGTGTGTTTGGTTCGTGTGTGTTTGGTTCGTGTGTGTTTGGTTCATGGTTTGTGTGTGTTTGGTTTGTGTGCGTTTGGTTGGTGTGTGTTTGGTTGGTGTGTGTTTGGTTGGTGTGTGTTTGGTTCGTGGTTGGTGTGTGTTTGGTTCATGTGTGTTTGGTTCGTGGTGTGTGTGTGTTTGGTTCGTGTGTTTGGTTCGTGTGTGTTTGGTTCGTGTGTGTTTGGTTCGTGTGTGTTTGGTTCATGGTTCGTGTGTGATTTTTCGCCGGAGACTAAAAACTTACCTTTTCGGGCTACACCTGGGTCCCTCCGGAATCGGTTAAACCTTATTGATTATATATGGTTTTAGTTATGTTTTCATTGTTTGTATTTCTCTGAATGAATTGTATTGAAATGTGATGTAAGTCGCTTTGGATAAAAGCGTCTGCCAAATAAAAAATAAAGTGTGTGTTTGGTTCGTGTGTGTTTGGTTCGTGTGTGTTTGGTTCGTGTGTGTTTGGTTCATGGTTCGTGTGTGTTTGGTTCGTGTGTGTTTGGTTCGTGTGTGTTTGGTTGGTGTGTGTTTGGTTCGTGGTTGGTGTGTGTTTGGTTCATGTGTGTTTGGTTCGTGGTTGGTGTGTGTTTGGTTGGTGTGTGTTTGGTTCATGGTTCGTGTGTGATTTTTCGCCGGAGACTAAAAACTTACCTTTTCGGGCTACACCTGGGTCCCTCCGGAATCGGTTAAACCTTATTGATTATATATGGTTTTAGTTATGTTTTCATTGTTTGTATTTCTCTGAATGAATTGTATTGAAATGTGATGTAAGTCGCTTTGGATAAAAGCGTCTGCCAAATGAAATAAAGTGTGTGTTTGGTTCGTGTGTGTTTGGTTCGTGTGTGTTTGGTTCGTGTGTGTTTGGTTCATGGTTCGTGTGTGTTTGGTTCGTGTGTGTTTGGTTCGTGTGTGTTTGGTTCGTGGTTGGTGTGTGTTTGGTTCGTGTGTGTTTGGTTCGTGTGTGTTTGGCTGAGTCCACTTTGTGGGGCTGGCCATCCGGGATGGTGTTGTTGCTGCAGTGGTATGATGCCACTCCCATGATAAATGATAAATGGTGGGGATGATGTGGTTGCGTGTTCGCGCGAAACGTGCATGTGAACTCATGTAAGCGAATGTTCATGTATTTATATAGGATTATAAAGGTATGCTGTCTGAGTATGTTTTATATATATTTATACTATAGTAACTATATGACTTCCAAGTAATATAAATCATATAATTCATAGTAATATATATGATGATATATAGCTTCCAAGTTATAACTATATAACAGTTTACAATTTTGTTAAAAGTAATTGTATTTTAAGTTAAGGAACAGGTTGCAGTTTCTATGATTATGTTATGATTTAATGAAAAGGGTGGAATTAAAAAAGTTTATACTTCTTCCCACTTTCAAATATGCTAAGAAGTGAAAAAAAAAAAGAAAAAAAAAAGTGAGACCTTTGTTTTTTATTCTGTAAATTGTAAATGTTTTTCTTCTTGCATACAAAACAGCCATGAAAACAGCCACGGGCACAAAACAGCCACGAAAACAGCCACGGGCACAAAACAGCCACGAAAACAGCTACGAAAACAGGCATGAAAACAGCCATGGGCACAAAACAGCCACCAAAACAGCCACGAAAACAGGCATGAAAACAGCCACGAAAACAGGCATGAAAACAGCCACGAAAACAGCCATGGGCACAAAACAGCCACCAAAACAGCCACGAAAACAGGCATGAAAACAGCCACGAAAACAGCCACGGGCAAAAAACAGCCACGAAAACAGCCACAAAAACAGCCACGGTGCCCGTGACGAAAACAGCCACGAAAACAGCCACGGGCAAAAAACAGCCACCAAAACAGCCACTAAAACAGCCACGGGCACAAAACAGCCACGAAAACAGGCATGAAAACAGCCACAAAAACAGCCACGGGCACAAAACAGCCACGAAAACAGCCATGAAAACGGCCACGAAAACAGCCACGGGCACAAAACAGCCACTAAAACAGCCACGGGCACAAAACAGCCACGAAAACAGCCGCGGGCACAAAACAGCCACGAAAACCGCCACAAAAACAGCTACGAAAACAGCCACGGGCACAAAACAGCCACGAAAACAGCTACGAAAACAGCCACGAAAACAGCCACGGGCACAAAACAGCCACCAAAACAGCCACGAAAACAGGCATGAAAACAGCCACGAAAACAGCCACGAAACAGCCACGGGCAAAAGACAGCCACGAAAACAGCCACAGGCACAAAACAGCCACGGTGCCCGTGGCGAAAACAGCCACGAAACAGCCACGGGCAAAAAACAGCCACGAAAACAGCCACGAAAACAGCCACCAAAACAGCCACGGGCACAAAACAGCCACCAAAACAGGCATGAAAACAGCCACGAAAACAGCTACAAAAACAGCCACGGGCACAAAACAGCCACGAAAACAGCCACGGGCACAAAACAGACACGAAAACAGCCGCGGGCACAAAACAGCCACGAAAACAGCCACGAAAACAGCCACAAAAACAGCCACGAAAACAGCCACGGGCACAAAACAGCCACGAAAACAGCCACGGGCACAAAACAGCCACAAAAACAGCCACAAAACAGCCACCAAAACAGCTGCGGGCACAAAACAGCCACGAAAACCGCCACAAAAACAGCTACGAAAACAGCCACGAAACAGCCACGGGCAAAAAACAGCCACGAAAACAGCCACAGGCACAAAACAGCCACGGTGCCCGTGGCGAAAACAGCCACGAAACAGCCACGGGCAAAAAACAGCCACGAAAACAGCCACGAAAACAGCCACGAAAACAGCCACCAAAACAGCCACGGGCACAAAACAGCCACCAAAACAGGCATGAAAACAGCCACGAAAACAGCTACAAAAACAGCCACGGGCACAAAACAGCCACGAAAACAGCCACGGGCACAAAACAGACACGAAAACAGCCGCGGGCACAAAACAGCCACGAAAACAGCCACGAAAACAGCCACAAAAACAGCCACGAAAACAGCCACGGGCACAAAACAGCCACGAAAACAGCCACGGGCACAAAACAGCCACAAAAACAGCCACAAAACAGCCACCAAAACAGCCACCAAAACAGCCACGGGCACAAAACAGCCACGAAAACCGCCACAAAAACAGCTACGAAAACAGCCACGGGCACAAAACAGCCACGAAAACAGCTACGAAAACAGCCACGAAAACAGCCATGGGCACAAAACAGCCACGAAAACAGGCATGAAAACAGCCACGAAAACAATAAATGTTTTTCTTCTTGCATATTTGAAATAAAATGGAATCAAATCAAATAAAGTGTGGACCCAAGCAGCTCAAAAGGCAAAAGTATTCAAATTGAAAAAACGGTGGAGCTACTAGGAGTATTTTTATATAGCAATATTTAATGCGAAGTAATATATCTGTGTACAGGCAGTTACAAATCAGAATATATCTTCAAAGTTATACGGGCAGACAAAACGCAACGCGTTTCAACCACGTAGGTCTTCCTCAGGCAATGTTAGCTGGGCGTCGGCCGCCGCCCAGCTAACATTGCCTGAGGAAGACCTACGTGGTTGAAACGCGTTGCGTTTTGTCTGCCCGTATAACTTTGAAGATATATTCTGATTAAATAAAATGGAATCAAATCAAATCAAATGTGTGTTTGGTTCGTGTGTGATTGGTTCATGTGTGTGTGTGTTTGGTTCGTGTGTGTTTGGTTCGTGTGTGTTTGGTTCATGGTTCGTGTGTGATTTTTCGCCGGAGACTAAAAACTTACCTTTTCGGGCTACACCTGGGTCCCTCCGGAATCGGTTAAACCTTATTGATTATATATGGTTTTAGTTATGTTTTCATTGTTTGTATTTCTCTGAATGAATTGTATTGAAATGTGATGTAAGTCGCTTTGGATAAAAGCGTCTGCCAAATGAAATAAAGTGTGTGTTTGGTTCGTGTGTGTTTGGTTCGTGTGTGTTTGGTTCGTGTGTGTTTGGTTCATGGTTCGTGTGTGTTTGGTTCGTGTGTGTTTGGTTCGTGTGTGTTTGGTTCGTGTGTGTTTGGTTCGTGGTTGGTGTGTGTTTGGTTCATGTGTGTTTGGTTCGTGGTTGGTGTGTGTTTGGTTCGTGTGTGTTTGGTTCATGGTTCGTGTGTGATTTTTCGCCGGAGACTAAAAACTTACCTTTTCGGGCTACACCTGGGTCCCTCCGGAATCGGTTAAACCTTATTGATTATATATGGTTTTAGTTATGTTTTCATTGTTTGTATTTCTCTGAATGAATTGTATTGAAATGTGATGTAAGTCGCTTTGGATAAAAGCGTCTGCCAAATGAAATAAAGTGTGTGTTTGGTTCGTGTGTGTTTGGTTCGTGTGTGTTTGGTTCATGGTTCGTGTGTGTTTGGTTCATGGTTCGTGTGTGTTTGGTTCGTGTGTGTTTGGTTCGTGTGTGTTTGGTTCGTGGTTGGTGTGTGTTTGGTTCGTGTGTGTTTGGTTCGTGTGTGTTTGGCTGAGTCCACTTTGTGGGGCTGGCCATCCGGGATGGTGTTGTTGCTGCAGTGGTATGATGCCACTCCCATGATAAATGATAAATGGTGGGGATGATGTGGTTGCGTGTTCGCGCGAAACGTGCATGTGAACTCATGTAAGCGAATGTTCATGTATTTATATAGGATTATAAAGGTATGCTGTCTGAGTATGTTTTATATATATTTATACTATAGTAACTATATGACTTCCAAGTAATATAAATCATATAATTCATAGTAATATATATGATGATATATAGCTTCCAAGTTATAACTATATAACAGTTTACAATTTTGTTAAAAGTAATTGTATTTTAAGTTAAGGAACAGGTTGCAGTTTCTATGATTATGTTATGATTTAATGAAAAGGGTGGGATTAAAAAAGTTTATACTTCTTCCCACTTTCAAATATGCTAAGAAGTGAAAAAAAAAAGAAGAAAAAAAGTGAGACCTTTGTTTTTTATTCTGTAAATTGTAAATGTTTTTCTTCTTGCATACAAAACAGCCATGAAAACAGCCACGGGCACAAAACAGCCACGAAAACAGCCACGGGCACAAAACAGCCACGAAAACAGCTACGAAAACAGGCATGAAAACAGCCATGGGCACAAAACAGCCACCAAAACAGCCACGAAAACAGGCATGAAAACAGCCACGAAAACAGGCATGAAAACAGCCACGAAAACAGCCATGGGCACAAAACAGCCACCAAAACAGCCACGAAAACAGGCATGAAAACAGCCACGAAAACAGCCACGGGCAAAAAACAGCCACGAAAACAGCCACAAAAACAGCCACGGTGCCCGTGACGAAAACAGCCACGAAAACAGCCACGGGCAAAAAACAGCCACCAAAACAGCCACTAAAACAGCCACGGGCACAAAACAGCCACGAAAACAGGCATGAAAACAGCCACAAAAACAGCCACGGGCACAAAACAGCCACGAAAACAGCCATGAAAACGGCCACGAAAACAGCCACGGGCACAAAACAGCCACTAAAACAGCCACGGGCACAAAACAGCCACGAAAACAGCCGCGGGCACAAAACAGCCACGAAAACCGCCACAAAAACAGCTACGAAAACAGCCACGGGCACAAAACAGCCACGAAAACAGCTACGAAAACAGCCACGAAAACAGCCATGGGCACAAAACAGCCACCAAAACAGCCACGAAAACAGGCATGAAAACAGCCACGAAAACAGCCACGAAACAGCCACGGGCAAAAAACAGCCACGAAAACAGCCACAGGCACAAAACAGCCACGGTGCCCGTGGCGAAAACAGCCACGAAACAGCCACGGGCAAAAAACAGCCACGAAAACAGCCACGAAAACAGCCACCAAAACAGCCACGGGCACAAAACAGCCACCAAAACAGGCATGAAAACAGCCACGAAAACAGCTACAAAAACAGCCACGGGCACAAAACAGCCACGAAAACAGCCACGGGCACAAAACAGACACGAAAACAGCCGCGGGCACAAAACAGCCACGAAAACAGCCACGAAAACAGCCACAAAAACAGCCACGAAAACAGCCACGGGCACAAAACAGCCACGAAAACAGCCACGGGCACAAAACAGCCACAAAAACAGCCACAAAACAGCCACCAAAACAGCTGCGGGCACAAAACAGCCACGAAAACCGCCACAAAAACAGCTACGAAAACAGCCACGAAACAGCCACGGGCAAAAAACAGCCACGAAAACAGCCACAGGCACAAAACAGCCACGGTGCCCGTGGCGAAAACAGCCACGAAACAGCCACGGGCAAAAAACAGCCACGAAAACAGCCACCAAAACAGCCACGAAAACAGCCACCAAAACAGCCACGGGCACAAAACAGCCACCAAAACAGGCATGAAAACAGCCACGAAAACAGCTACAAAAACAGCCACGGGCACAAAACAGCCACGAAAACAGCCACGGGCACAAAACAGACACGAAAACAGCCGCGGGCACAAAACAGCCACGAAAACAGCCACGAAAACAGCCACAAAAACAGCCACGAAAACAGCCACGGGCACAAAACAGCCACGAAAACAGCCACGGGCACAAAACAGCCACAAAAACAGCCACAAAACAGCCACCAAAACAGCCACCAAAACAGCCGCGGGCACAAAACAGCCACGAAAACCGCCACAAAAACAGCTACGAAAACAGCCACGGGCACAAAACAGCCACGAAAACAGCTACGAAAACAGCCACGAAAACAGCCATGGGCACAAAACAGCCACGAAAACAGGCATGAAAACAGCCACGAAAACAATAAATGTTTTTCTTCTTGCATATTTGAAATAAAATGGAATCAAATCAAATAAAGTGTGGACCCAAGCAGCTCAAAAGGCAAAAGTATTCAAATTGAAAAAACGGTGGAGCTACTAGGAGTATTTTTATATAGCAATATTTAATGCGAAGTAATATATCTGTGTACAGGCAGTTACAAATCAGAATATATCTTCAAAGTTATACGGGCAGACAAAACGCAACGCGTTTCAACCACGTAGGTCTTCCTCAGGCAATGTTAGCTGGGCGTCGGCCGCCGCCCAGCTAACATTGCCTGAGGAAGACCTACGTGGTTGAAACGCGTTGCGTTTTGTCTGCCCGTATAACTTTGAAGATATATTCTGATTAAATAAAATGGAATCAAATCAAATCAAATGTGTGTTTGGTTCGTGTGTGATTGGTTCATGTGTGTGTGTGTTTGGTTCGTGTGTGTTTGGTTCGTGTGTGTTTGGTTCATGGTTCGTGTGTGATTTTTCGCCGGAGACTAAAAACTTACCTTTTCGGGCTACACCTGGGTCCCTCCGGAATCGGTTAAACCTTATTGATTATATATGGTTTTAGTTATGTTTTCATTGTTTGTATTTCTCTGAATGAATTGTATTGAAATGTGATGTAAGTCGCTTTGGATAAAAGCGTCTGCCAAATGAAATAAAGTGTGTGTTTGGTTCGTGTGTGTTTGGTTCGTGTGTGTTTGGTTCGTGTGTGTTTGGTTCATGGTTCGTGTGTGTTTGGTTCGTGTGTGTTTGGTTCGTGTGTGTTTGGTTCGTGTGTGTTTGGTTCGTGGTTGGTGTGTGTTTGGTTCATGTGTGTTTGGTTCGTGGTTGGTGTGTGTTTGGTTGGTGTGTGTTTGGTTCATGGTTCGTGTGTGATTTTTCGCCGGAGACTAAAAACTTACCTTTTCGGGCTACACCTGGGTCCCTCCGGAATCGGTTAAACCTTATTGATTATATATGGTTTTAGTTATGTTTTCATTGTTTGTATTTCTCTGAATGAATTGTATTGAAATGTGATGTAAGTCGCTTTGGATAAAAGCGTCTGCCAAATGAAATAAAGTGTGTGTTTGGTTCGTGTGTGTTTGGTTCGTGTGTGTTTGGTTCGTGTGTGTTTGGTTCATGGTTCGTGTGTGTTTGGTTCGTGTGTGTTTGGTTCGTGTGTGTTTGGTTCGTGGTTGGTGTGTGTTTGGTTGGTGTGTGTTTGGTTCGTGTGTGTTTGGCTGAGTCCACTTTGTGGGGCTGGCCATCCGGGATGGTGTTGTTGCTGCAGTGGTATGATGCCACTCCCATGATAAATGATAAATGGTGGGGATGATGTGGTTGCGTGTTCGCGCGAAACGTGCATGTGAACTCATGTAAGCGAATGTTCATGTATTTATATAGGATTATAAAGGTATGCTGTCTGAGTATGTTTTATATATATTTATACTATAGTAACTATATGACTTCCAAGTAATATAAATCATATAATTCATAGTAATATATATGATGATATATAGCTTCCAAGTTATAACTATATAACAGTTTACAATTTTGTTAAAAGTAATTGTATTTTAAGTTAAGGAACAGGTTGCAGTTTCTATGATTATGTTATGATTTAATGAAAAGGGTGGAATTAAAAAAGTTTATACTTCTTCCCACTTTCAAATATGCTAAGAAGTGAAAAAAAAAAAGGAAAAAAAAAGTGAGACCTTTGTTTTTTATTCTGTAAATTGTAAATGTTTTTCTTCTTGCATACAAAACAGCCATGAAAACAGCCACGGGCACAAAACAGCCACGAAAACAGCCACGGGCACAAAACAGCCACGAAAACAGCTACGAAAACAGGCATGAAAACAGCCATGGGCACAAAACAGCCACCAAAACAGCCACGAAAACAGGCATGAAAACAGCCACGAAAACAGGCATGAAAACAGCCACGAAAACAGCCATGGGCACAAAACAGCCACCAAAACAGCCACGAAAACAGGCATGAAAACAGCCACGAAAACAGCCACGGGCAAAAAACAGCCACGAAAACAGCCACAAAAACAGCCACGGTGCCCGTGACGAAAACAGCCACGAAAACAGCCACGGGCAAAAAACAGCCACCAAAACAGCCACTAAAACAGCCACGGGCACAAAACAGCCACGAAAACAGGCATGAAAACAGCCACAAAAACAGCCACGGGCACAAAACAGCCACGAAAACAGCCATGAAAACGGCCACGAAAACAGCCACGGGCACAAAACAGCCACTAAAACAGCCACGGGCACAAAACAGCCACGAAAACAGCCGCGGGCACAAAACAGCCACGAAAACCGCCACAAAAACAGCTACGAAAACAGCCACGGGCACAAAACAGCCACGAAAACAGCTACGAAAACAGCTACGAAAACAGCCACGAAAACAGCCATGGGCACAAAACAGCCACCAAAACAGCCACGAAAACAGGCATGAAAACAGCCACGAAAACAGCCACGAAACAGCCACGGGCAAAAAACAGCCACGAAAACAGCCACAGGCACAAAACAGCCACGGTGCCCGTGGCGAAAACAGCCACGAAACAGCCACGGGCAAAAAACAGCCACGAAAACAGCCACGAAAACAGCCACGGGCACAAAACAGCCACCAAAACAGGCATGAAAACAGCCACGAAAACAGCTACAAAAACAGCCACGGGCACAAAACAGCCACGAAAACAGCCACGGGCACAAAACAGACACGAAAACAGCCGCGGGCACAAAACAGCCACGAAAACAGCCACGAAAACAGCCACAAAAACAGCCACGAAAACAGCCACGGGCACAAAACAGCCACGAAAACAGCCACGGGCACAAAACAGCCACAAAAACAGCCACAAAACAGCCACCAAAACAGCCACCAAAACAGCCGCGGGCACAAAACAGCCACGAAAACCGCCACAAAAACAGCTATGAAAACAGCCACGGGCACAAAACAGCCACGAAAACAGCTACGAAAACAGCCACGAAAACAGCCACGAAAACAGCCATGGGCACAAAACAGCCACGAAAACAGGCATGAAAACAGCCACGAAAACAGCCACAAAACAGCCACGGGCAAAAAACAGCCACGAAAACAGCCACAGGCACAAAACAGCCACGAAAACAGCCACGGTGCCCGTGGCGAAAACAGCCACGAAACAGCCACGGGCAAAAAACAGCCACGAAAACAGCCACGGGCACAAAACAGCCACCAAAACAGGCATGAAAACAGCCACGAAAACAGCTACAAAAACAGCCACGGGCACAAAACAGCCACGAAAACAGCTACAAAAACAGCCACGGGCACAAAACAGCCACCAAAACAGGCATGAAAACAGCCACGAAAACAGCTACAAAAACAGCCACGGGCAAAAAACAGCCACGAAAACAGCCACGAAAACAGCCACGGGCACAAAACAGCCACCAAAACAGGCATGAAAACAGCCACGAAAACAGCTACAAAAACAGCCACGGGCACAAAACAGACACGAAAACAGCCGCGGGCACAAAACAGCCACGAAAACAGCCACAAAAACAGCCACGGGCACAAAACAGCCACGAAAACATCCACGGGCACAAAACAGCCACAAAACAGCCACGAAAACAGCTACGAAAACAGCCACGAAAACAGCCATGGGCACAAAACAGCCACCAAAACAGCCACGAAAACAGGCATGAAAACAGCCACGAAAACAGCCACGAAACAGCCACGGGGCAAAAAACAGCCACGAAAACAGCCACAGGCACAAAACAGCCACGAAAACAGCCACGGTGCCCGTGGCGAAAACAGCCACGAAACAGCCACGGGCAAAAAACAGCCACGAAAACAGCCATGGGCACAAAACAGCCACCAAAACAGGCATGAAAACAGCCACGAAAACAGCCACAAAAACAGCCACGGGCACAAAACAGCCACGAAAACAGCCAGGGGCACAAAACAGCCACAAAAACAGCCACGAAAACAGCCACGGGCACAAAACAGCCACGAAAACAGCCACGGGCACAAAACAGCCACAAAAACAGCCACGAAAACAGCCACGGGCACAAAACAGCCACAAAAACAGCCACAAAAACAGCCACAAAAACAGCTACGGGCACAAAACAGTCACAAAAACAGCCACGAAAACAGCCAGTGGCTGCGTTGTAACATTGTTGTCTTTGTTGTTACAACACATGTTCTGCGTTGTAACATTGTTGTCTTTGTTGTTACAACACATGTTCTGTGTTGTAACATTGTTGTCTTTGTTGTTACAACACATGTTCTGCGTTGTAACATTGTTGTCTTTTGTCGAACCAAACACACACGAACCAAACACACACGAACCAAACACACACGAACCACGAACCAAACACACACGAACCAAACACACACAAACCAAACACAGTGAGTGTGGAGGTCAATGAAATGCTCCTCTGTTGTTGTTTAGGGCCTCTGACTAAGAGATAGAAACGCAGGGACCCTGCGTTTCTATCTCTTAGTCAGAGGCCCTAAACAACAACAGAGGAGCATTTCATTGACCTCCACACTCACTTTTCCTCCGTGACTGAGTCGGGGATGAGGAGGTTGTGCCGTTGGCTCCTCCCTCCTCCTCGTCTTTGGGTTCCGTCTTCATTTCCGGCTTCTTCTCCTCCACCTCCATTGGCTCCTGCTTCTCCTCTGGCTCCTCCTTTTTTATCGATAGCAAACCAGCGTCGTCCTCAGTCTGCAGACAGAAAGGCCGTGACTCATTCCATCGCTGCTATAGTTGTCAACTCAACACTTGCAGGGGTTGGATAATTGATGGCTTACGCCATTCAGAGATTGGTTTAGACCGGGGGTTTTCAAAGTCTGAGAATGTAGGCCTCCCCCCAGACACAGCTTGGAAAAAGGAAGTCCCCCTCAGTCAATTCCTGGAGGCCTATTGGATCATGATTATGTTATTTGATCCCATAGACAGACACTCAACAATTGAGCCATGATAGCCTGATATTGTGGTTTGCCATACTTCAGACTAGAATACCAAATACATACAAGTGTACGTCTGAAGGCATTCATTTGTTTCGGACTCTGGGAGAATGGTAGAAACAGTAACATTGCCCAAAACTACTTTATCTCTGAACTATCTTTAACCAAATCACACACATTTAGGCTATTCTGTGTCATCTCCTTTTGATAACTATAATCTAATAATAACTAATGTAATATGTTTTCACTTCCATTCACCTCACCTCCCCTGAAACTGCTTGGAGCCCCCCAGGGAATGCCCGCCTCTCACTTTGAAAACCTCTGGTTTAGACAAAAATACATGTTTCTGTTTTTATTTGAGTCTTGTCATTCTCCAAGCTTCACAATGTGAGACATATTTCTCCATAGCAACCAAACAAAGTGACTTAAAATACATTATATTATCATTGAGAATGGAGATCATCCAGGAGACTGATATGTCCAGATTAGAGATTAAACGATTACCGGTTTAATGAACCGTGATCAAATTCCTGGCGTTTGGTATTAGCGTTTAAGATTGTAATTATCATTAAAACCGTGTTACCATGATTACAGTGCATTTGAAAACAAAAAACAATAAATACTGTCCAACATCAACCAAAGTGGCAGTTGTTGAATGAAGATGAAGAATGAAGGCTTAAGGCCCACCCACCTCCATCTTGGGCTCAGTCTTGCCACCGCTGGCCTGAAACGCGCGCGGGTCATGCCGTGGCTCGGCTTTGGTCTCCTGCACAGGCAGGTCAGCTCCGGCATGCTGCGAGTGCAGGTCCGCACTGGCAGCTGAAGCCGGTGTGGGAACCCGGTTATCCAGACTGGCCCCCGGTTGAGACAGCTGAAACACAGAGGAGGGAGGGAGGGAGGGAGGGAGGGAGAGAATCCATGAGGCACTGGCATCAGCTCACTGTTTACTTGTGTGCATGCAGGGTTGGAGCTACGAGGACACACATTGACATCTCCCATTTGCAATTCATCGCTCCCTCAAGTCCAAAGATGCGATATTCCCATTGTGACGGATGCTATAAACAGAGATGCGGTTACAAGACAAACAAGGTGAACGTGCGTGGGACGGTTGGTGCATGGCAGTCAAGAGGGATGGAGTTTTGAGGGGAGGCGAGTCAGAGCGGAGGGCATGCGGAGGGGTCTCGGGGTCTCACCGGCGTGGTAGGGGGCTGAGGCGGGGGCTGCGTCTGTGCTGCTACGGGGAGCTCCGCCTGTGTTTGGGGCTGGGCGGGGCGGACGGGGTGGCGCCCTGGGCCGGGCCGGGGTCAGGGCCAGGGCCAGGGCCGGGGAGGGTGGGGGTGGAGCTGCGGCTGGAGGGCTGAGGGTGCGGCAGGTTAGAGGAGGCGGCGGGCGGAGGCGTGGAGAGCAGGGGGGAGTGGGAGGAGCCTAGCTGGGGGCCCAACGAGGGGCCAAGTGCATTCATGGGGAGGTTAGCGCTCTGTTGTTGTTGTTGTTGTTGTTGCTGCTGCTGCTGAAGAAGAAGACACACAAAGTGCAGGCGGACACACGCGCACACACACACACGAGATAAGCAGACAGACAGTCACAAGGTCATACAGACAACAAAGACAAACGTAACACCACATAGATTTGGGTTTAGAGAGCACCTTGTGATTGGTTTGAGAGTAATTTAAAAGCAAGTAGCGGCTAGTATGATTGGTTACAGCAGCTTTCGATTAGTCCCCCAGCAGCTAGTCTGAATTAGCAAAGTTTAGTAGCGAATCTAGTCCGAAAACGAACAGCATTAACAAGAGCAAGCCACGCATGTCTCTCCATGTCTCACCTGGGTGACTGCAGCCTGTGCCTGTGGCTGGCCCATGCCAGGGCCCACGGTGACATTCATGGCACCCGTAGCGGCGACGGCGGCAGATCCTGGAGGAAACTGGGTCTGAGCCAGAAACTGTCCCTGGCTGGCCGTCTGCCCCACCATGCTGCCACCGCCATGCGCCACCATCATGCCCTGGGCCTGGGGCATCCTGGAGGGTGACATGCCCATCTAGACAGCAGGAGAGGGAAGGAATGGCCATGGGATGTTACCATGAATTGAGCAACAGGAATGATGACGTTTCTACCGACCACACTAGCTTTTAGTTAGTTAGTTAGTTAGTTATTTATTTTTCAAAGTGTCATACACCTTAAGGTGCCCAGCCCACATGGGCTTACAAGACACTAGTTTCAAAGCATACAGGAGCAAGAAAAAGAAAATGAAAGAACAGAATATGATACATCTCCAGAACATGTCAGACAATGAAAGAAAAGATTATATCTCAAACATAAAGTACCATCCTACGCTGTTGGTAGGCATTTAACACAAACTGAGCAACCTGGAACACTTTTTCAGTAAACAAGTACTGAAGTCTACAGTCATCAGACATAGAAAACAGATCAGGACCTTCATCAAAAGAAATTTTACAGAAAAGCCTATGTCTAAGATTGTGATATAACGGACAGTAAAACAGAAAGTGCATTTCATTTTCAACCTCTCCCAGATCACACAGGTGACATTTTCTGTCCTCCTCAGGAATTGAGCAACACAAGCCATTGCGATGGTTAAAGGAACATGCAAACATTTAGGGAGATTCGCCTATTCCACGCCATTTTCACGAGAAGACAGATGCCCTTCTCTTCTCTGTGCATGCATTAGAACGTAGCGCCCCTCCTGCTAGTTAGCTTAGAAGCACAATGACTGGTAGTCTGCGGAAGGGCTAGCCTACCCCCGTTAAGTCACCAAATACACATTCAAACAGCGGCAAAATGCTCATATGTACATGTTGTGACTGGTGCATTCAACACGCTATGAAATAATGTAAAATTAAGAGACATTGTAATTTTCAAAGGCTTGAAATTTACACTATCTCACAATCTAAGGGCCTAGCTTCTTTTCCTCAGGTCTTTTTTCAGTTGTTTCCAATGGGTATGCGGGTGCACACGGACGTCTAGAGAAAGTGCACTGCAACCAGCGTCTATTTTCAGAGCGCGCCGTCATTTTTGTGCGCCGGGCTCCCAGCGCTTCCAGCTGAAAATATTTTAACTTTTCAGAAAGACGCTGGTGTCGGGTGCTCCTTTTTTGGCAACTAATCACATGGAGAAACTATCACAAGAGATACAATTGTGGGAACAGATTTTCTAGACTTCTGGTGAGTGTTGAGCTAAATCACTGTATGTGTGTTGCTAGCTAATGTTAGCTGTCAGCTATAGCTACCGCACTGAGCTAACGTTACTTTCAGACTGCTTCCTTGCATATTGTGGACTGAGATCAGCGCTCCCCAGCGTACTTCCAGCGTTTTACGGTCAGAAAAAGACGCTAGATGGACACACAGCCTTACATAATTATTTCATAGTGTGGTTAGCAAGCACTTTCAAAATGTTCTTAAAATGTTCTGCAAAGGATAAGAAATGATCCGCTCATCTTCCGCAACAACATTCTCTTTTACCGCTACATAGGCTTGGGTAGCCACTTTTTACTGGTTTCTTGGGACTTGGTGGTTATTACATGAGGGCCTCAAATTCATTTTCCAAATGTCACATAGGGGGGATTTATAGACTTTGGTGGGGACAGGATCCTAGGAGTATGGTGGTTCTCAACATGGGTCCAGTGATCATCATGGGGCTTTGACGCGGTACCCAGCAAAGTGATGAATTGTTCAACTTCACCATTATTTCATTGACAAGAAGCCAACAATCAGAGAATGTAGCAGAATGGCCATTTTGAGTATAGTTTCACTGTGACCTCTTTCTCTACCTACAATACTTTTTTTTAATGGGAATTCTGGACACACACCTATCTAACAATACACATTTTCAGATTTGGGTCATAGACACAATATCAAATGGGGGTCTGTGGCCCTAAATCAGAGGTCCGTAACATGGAAAAGGTTGAGAATCACTGTACTAATGAGCTTAACTACAGGTCTTACATTGTCCTATTCTCTTACCTCAGATTCCATTTCGTAGCTCTCTTCCAAAACTCATTCTCTGCCAAAGACGTACCCGGACGTACTTTTAACAATGGCGTTCTGTGCCAAAGACGTACTCGGACGTACTTTCATGTTTTGGGTGTTTACATTACATCAGACACTTTCCCAGCCTGTGACATTGTTTCAAGTCAAACTGATAAAAGGAACCCGCTAGTTTAGTATTTATGGGTGGAGCCTGTGGTCGAAACAGAGTCCGATCCAGAGTTCTCGGCTGGCGACGATGGCGAGGAAGACGCCGGCGTTTTTGTTGTTGCTCCACGACGGAGCGCCAGGGCGACGAAGGCTCCCCTTCACAGCGTTCTGATCCGTCTGACACAGATGAATCAGAGGAGAAATGGGTGCCACTTGGAGAGAGCGATGACGATGGTAAAAAGTAGCCTATTTTTTGTATCGCGTTTGAGATGAAATGATCACACACAGCCGTCTGTGTCACATAAACATTTCAAAGTTTACAGCACTAACGTAGCTATTGTGTGATCTTCTGTGCTAACGTTAGTTATGAGAGGTAACGTGACAGCAGGTAACGTTACAGCACTCGTTATTCCTGTGTGTGTGTGTGTGTGAGAGAGAGAGAGAGAGAGAGTGTGAGTGTGACCACATAAGGGTTTGTTCCATTTGTTTATGCTTTTATCAAGCTAAGCTAAAAATCCACATGGCAACTGTAAAAGTAAATTATTTATTTGATTTTGTGCACATATTTATCATACTTTGATATTTTGTGTTTTCAGACTCTGAGTCGATGGAGGCGCAGTCCAGTCCTAGTCCCAGTCCTGTGTGTAGTCCTACACCACCTATTTCGGAAAGACCATGTCTCGAAATAGGTTCCAACTTATTCTGAGGATCTTCCATTTTACTGACAATACTGTAGCAAGGAGGCAGCGGCCAAGCCTCATCTGTCAAGAAACCCCAGGGGCCAGACTCTCTCTCTCTCTGTAGCCGCTCACTGGGCGGGATGGACCGACACAGCTCCCTCAAATACATTCTCTTATTTTTTATTTTTTATTTATTTATTTGGGAAAACAAATACTGTATATGTCTGATGTGTCACTGAGGCAAAAAATAAAAGGCTCAAAAGAGAGTTCTGCTTGAAACGGTGTCCTTCACTAAAAACCTCTTTTTCTCCTATTTCTCTCCCAAGGAGGGCATTTTTAGTGAAAACAAGCTAACTTCCACTGCTTGTAACTAAACAAGGAAACATGGTAGAGTTTCAGTTTTTTACAAGGGGTAAGAAGAGAGTCTCTGCTTTATTGTGAGATATGTTGTGTAATTTTATTCCTAGCACAGAATATTCTGTGGGTCCTGGAAGATCAGGAAATATGCTCAAAATCCTGGCACTGGGAGCACACAGACCGAAATGACCCTGGCAGAGAATGAGTTAAGGGATTGATTTGGATTCTCTGATTGAACTATTCTGTAGTCTCCTCCTCCTCCTCTGTGTCCTTAGTCTTTCTTTTGGTGGCTCCATCTTCTCCCTTGTCTCCATGGTGTATCCTTTCCCTGTACTCTCCTCTGCCTCTTCTCTTTCCACTTAACTTTGTAAAAAAAAAAATGCTGATCTTTTTTCCAGGACAAAATCATCCTCATTAACTATAATAGTTTACCAACAACCTCGTCCTCCTCAGTCCTCAGGATTATTCAGTGGCCACTTCTCTACTCTCTCCTAAGTAACAAGCTTGCACTACCCAATTACAATCGCTGAGTGGTCGACTGTGAAAGAGAAATTGCATGTTCAAATCACAATTGGAGTTTGATTAATAGTGCAGCCATAATTAATGCAAAAAAACACCACTGGGTCATGTTGAATATTTTGTCTGTAGTCGAATGCTATTGAATCAATTCGCTAGGTTGAGGCAATGTTACAATTTCAATTAGTCTCTCATAGCACATTGGAAAGCTGCGCATTGACCAAGAGCCATTGATGTGCAGTGCACTCACAATTAATCCAATTCCCATTATCTGGCAATCAAGGAAATGACTGGGAATATGATTTGGTATTAAAAAGGTCACTGTATCCCACACCTTGGTTTCCAAAGGCTCTGCAGTAGCTAGCACACCGTGGCTAAGGGCCCTCACTGTGAAGCAGCACAACAGAGACATCACCATCAGCACAGGCCTGATCTTTTCTTCTCAATTCACCTGCTTCTGCTTCACACTGGACTTTTGCATTTGTTGTCATTGCACACCTGCAACAGTGACTCGTCCTTCCCAAAATTCACCAGCCAGCTAGATTTTTGAATAGACGACCAAGTGGCTGTTAGTGTAGACAAATAGCCAGAGGAAGAATTGACCAGCATTTGGGTGTTAGCTGATGTTACTTTCCCACTGTGTGTGTGTGTGTGTGCTGTGATGTGTGATTGGCGTTTCCCCTCCCGCCTCACCGGTGGGACGGAGCTCATGTTGATTTGCTGTGGGTGGTTCATGGGGGAGGCGGCGCGGGCTCCCATGGGTGCCTGGGACATCTGGACGTTGGGCAGAGCCATGGGATTGAATTGGTTGATTCCTGCACACAAGAGCGGACCACAATGTTAAGCAATGGACACGATGGAACACAGAGGCAATGCACATATAAAATGTCTCCGGATAGAATTCAACCACCTACACTTTTTCCCGCATTTTATAGTGTTGCACATGGATAATAAATGGATTCAATGTTTCGTTTTTGGCAACAAGCTACACACAAAAAAACATAACGATGGACTGAAAACATTTAGAAATTGTTGCAAATGTAATGTAAATTAAAGAACGGAGGATTTAATTATTTGCAGAAGCACCTTTGACAGCAATATTTACAGCGTAAAGACTTCTACAGAAATCTGTATGAGCAGGGCACATGTGAATTTTGGGGAAAGAAAGAAAAAAAAAACTTCCTTGCAAATTTGCCCAACCTCAAGTCAAGTTTGATGCGTAGTGTCTGTGAATGGCTCTCTCTCTCTTAATCTAGATTCCAGTGGGATTTAAGTCTGTGCTCTAGCTGGACCATTCCTGAACTTTTACATTCTTGTTCTGAAGCCACTCCAGTTTTGATTTGGCTGTGTGCTTAAGGTTGTTGCCCTGTTGCAACATTAACTGTCACCCCAATTTAAAGTCTCTGGTAATCTGAAGCAGGTCCTCCTCGGGAATTTCCCTGGATTTGGCTCTTTTCATTGTTCTCTCTGCTGCTGCTGCCACGTCCCTGTCCAAAGTCCTTCATGCATGGTCGCTCAGTTCAGCTGGACAACCGGCTCTAGAAGGAGTCTGGGTCTTCGTATTGTTTTTCACATTTCCTGATACTGAAGCCTACTTTGTTTGTGTCTATTCACCAACACAAATTGGTTTACAGCCTTCCTCAGATCTATACCTGATTGTAACTTCTTCCAACTCCTCCTGTTGGGTCCCCAGGCGCTCCCCAGGAGGTTGGGAGATATACTCTCGCCAGTGTGTCCTGGATGTACCCCAGGTGCGTGGTAAACCTATAAAGGGAGACACCCTGGGGACGTTCTTAACAGGTGCCTGAAACTCAACTGGCTCCTCCCAACGTGATCGAGCAGCAGCTCAACCTTCTAGATGGCTGATCTGCTCATCCTGTCGTGCAGAATGAAGCCAGACACTAGTGTTGGAGTACTCGAGATCGGTCTTGGTCTCGAGACCGGTCTCAAGACCACATGTTGATGGTCTCGGTCTCGTCTCGGACTCGCCCTCCATCGGTCTCGGTCTCGACTCGCCCTCCATCGGTCTCGGACTCGCCCTCCATCGGTCTCGGTCAAGCCGGACTCGGGATTTTATTTGTGTGTAAAAATCCCTCCTTTAATCGCAACCAATAACCTTGCAGTTTGAAGGTTTCTAACGCGGTAGCCACTCCCCTCACGTTGAAAAATCGTTTTAAAACCACGTCAAGTTTAAAAAGTGTCGGTTCAGGCACCGTTTACACACTGGTATCGTTTTAAAGTATGGTTTTAGCACCGGTATCGGAAAAATACAAAACATGGCATCTGCCTTCTGAAAAACACAACAAAAAACGCATTTACCCTTCAAAAGTCATAAGAGTGGACCTCGTTTGTGAAGATTATCCTGCTGAACACAAATTTCCACTCCCATAAACGTTTGTTAAGCCTAGACCTTATTTCATACATTTAACCCGAAATCCCCATTCTAAAATCCCATAGCCTTTTCCCCTTACGAACCAGCATGGCGGCGATTTGCTACTTCCCACTCATTCCTGTGGTACTCTATGCATATCAGAGAAAACAGTCCAATAAAGGCAGAAGGGCAACATCATCCACGACCCGTAGTGATGCCGCCGAAATGTCATGGAATCGGGACACTCTCCAGACCTCAGCTGTGCCTTGATATTCTGTTCACGAATAACACAAACAGGAGAGGGGACAACGCAGACACTCGGTGGAGTCTGATGCCCACCTTGAACAAGCTTGACTTGAGGCCAAGAATGCAAAGGCACATTGTTCCTCCTGAATCAAAGGGTATGGTAATCAGTGGGAGTCTCCTTTCCTTGGGCTCCACTGTAAACATTCTGCTCTGACATGCCTGCCATCTGTGGGAGCCTTATGGAGACATATGTGCTGCGTCAACGTAAAATCATGTCCAATGAGTTGAACTGGCTAGGAGTGGACTCCAATGAAATGACAGAAATAGCTCATGGACAAAAGACTTTTCGATCTGCCTTAATTCAATTTGGAGTGTCAATGTCACGGGGTTGAATATCTATTGTCTGAAAATATGTACGCTTTTCATTTTTCATGGATTAAAAAAAAAAAAAGTCCAATGCGGGACGTTATGATTTATTGTGTATAGATCTGTGATTAAAAATCCTACATTCATCCAGGCTGTAACACCACAAACGCAGGAAAAGTTAAGGACAATGAATATTTTGTCAAGGCAGTGTATACCATCACACATGTACATAGACACACACTGATCCATGCAAACATATTTCAATCATGAGAGACCAGAGGGTAAGGTTAATCAGCAAGCTTTATTGAAGTATGGCATGGCGATAGGATTCATGGCCTGAAGCGGTATGGCATTAATTCTGATGGCGTGGCAGCATGGCAACTGATTCTTTGGCGTAGTGACTCCGTGGCAAGATGCCTCTCTTCTTGAGGCGGGAGGGCATCTGCTCGGAGAACCCCCCAAAAGAGAGAAACCTGAAGGCCAACCGGTCTGCTCGCCTCGCGATGCAGCGGGCGCTGGGCGGAAGGCGACGCTTGTCGCCGACCGGTTGGCTCGGCAGCACGGCGACTTACGGAACCATCGCCGGGCGAGGCTGCTGCGATGCGCGGGCGCGGGATGATCGCCCAGTCCGGCATAATTCGGCGTTGGCATAGTTCGGCGTTGAACCCCCCCCCAAACTGACTGACTACAGGCTGCTCGGCACCTAGAACACTTGCGGGCTGCTCGGCACCTAGAACACTTCGAGTCGCCTGCTGAGGTCTTGCTGAATTAGTTATGTGACTACAGGCTGCTCGGCACCTGGAACACTTGCAGGCTGCTCGACACCTAGAACACTTCGAGTCGTCTATTGAGGTCTGAAATAGTGATGCTGCCTCAGTGTTGGGATTTGGATTGAGCCCCCTCGGTTTTGAGATTTGGATTGAGCCCCCCCCCTGACTACAGGCTGCTCGGCACCTGGAACACTTGCAGGCTGCTCAGCACCTTGAACACTTCAAGTAGTCCACTGGGGTCTGAATTAGTGGGGAGACTACGGGCTGCTCGACACCCGGAACACTTGCAGGCTGCTCGGCACCTAGAACATTCACAGGCTGCTCGACACCTAGAACACTTCGAGTAGTCTACCGTGGTCGGAATTAGTGATTTGTTGCGGGCTGTTCAACGCCGAGCACTTGCAGCATGACAGAATGTAGGACTATTATGGTAATCTTGTTTTCATACACTTTCTGTAATAAAATATCGACTCTTGCACACCTGAAGTCTTGTGGCAGGTGCGTACTGTAGGTGGAGTAGCCTAGATAAGCGCTTTATAAAATAAATAAATTATTATTATTATTTAAGAGTTTAATATGCAACGTTTCGGTACAAGACCTTTTTCAAGTATAAATAAATAATAAATTGTACTTGAAAAAGGTCTTGTACCAAAACATTTAAACTCCTGATTGAGCAAGTGAAGAGTGTGCGGGTGGCCTTCCTCTTTTAAGTGTAATAAAATATCTGAAAGCAAAAATCTTATCAGATGGGGGAGCCTGGAAAAAAATCTTATCAAATGGGGGTCGGTGGGCTAATTTGTGTACATTTAGGGGCACTTTATGTGAAGAAGTTTGAGAACCATAGACATGTGATTGCCTTTTCATATGGAGGACCCCTAGCCACATTAGGCCACCGATCCTCCATTTGATGGTATTTTGCCTCTCGGACCCAAATCGGACAATATTTGTATTGTTAGATATGATTTTGTTCAGAATTACATGCCTATCTGTATTATAGTGTGAACACTGAAACCACCACGAACAAAAGTCATTCTTCTATATTCTATTGTGTTAATTTCTTGTAAATGAAATGATTAAAATTGATCAATTTGCTGGGGACCCCCTGGAACTCCCTCAAGGATCCCTGGTGGTCCATGGACCCCACTTTGAGAACAGCTGCCATAGACCTTATAAAATAAGGATTCAGCAATAAGTTCTATTAAAACAGACTATAGGTATATAAAGGTATATGGTAAATAAAACCATTCTAGCTGCAGATTAAGAATACTACTGTACATATAGATATGGTTTGCCTACACTCACATCAATATTGTTTCAGCTAAAGGATCTGGATTTTAAACTCTGGAGTTTGATTCCCTGCATCACATAAAAATAAACCAGCTTTATGTATGTTACTCCTCTCTACAGATGACGAAAGCCACAGCAAAATAACAAATTGCACACAATCAACCAGTGGCCATGGAGTTCATTGATTTCCTTTGGCATCACATTACAGTGATCTCTTCTGTGGGTTATTGATTTTGACCATAAATTCATACTCATTGATTTCTTTTTATTTTCTTTATTTATTTTCCATCTTCATGGCTGGTCTTGCGATCTATTCAGAGTTTGTTTTTCTCGGCTGCTGAACACTGATATTTATAGATGCCCAAAGCAAAGAATTGGGTGATTTTATCTTAGACAAATTCTGATACTGAATATTTGGTCAAATGTAGTTATAGCCTACCAGCGCTGAAATACACCCTCCTGACAGTGCTTGGGTCAAATACAGCAACCTTTTCCACCACCAACCTTTCATGTGTGCACAGTGTTTGACCTGATCCATCTCATAGCTCAGCAAATCACTGTACACAGCACTATTTTCTGCTTTGTGATTACCATCAGGGGAGAAGGGGGGGGGGGGGGGGGGGGGGGGGGGATAAAATCACAACACACGCTAACTCAGACAGACACACATTGAATCATTTGATAATAAGTGTCTCTTTTTCATTGTTTTCTGGCAAAATCTGGCACATGCACATGTATAAAAAAATCATACGTGACATACAATACCTGCATATGTACAAACACTGAGTGCCTTGTGCAAATGTGTACAGATTATGATCATGTGTTGATAAATGATAGACATGGGTAATGTGCACAAAACATACAAACATAATATCAGCTGATTCATGAAAATAAAACAAATACACAAAGACTTTCTTTTAAATGAAACAACTCTGCCTTAATTAATATTTTGTATGTCCCAGTGTGATCAAAAACACATACTGATTGAATTTACTAGGAAATTTATAATGCAAAGACGTGTGCAACTGTTACCATTTAAGTGAGTGATTAGGCTATTTGACTGTGATGCTTTTAACAAGTGCTAATAAGACACTTAAAACACTTAATAAGAATCTTCCCCTCATCTTTCTGTCACAGCGAATCATTGCATTCCTTCAATTAAAAAAAAAGGATGACTGAAAGATGCCTGAATAGAGACGTTCACTGGACTTGTTTTGGACTGGTATGGTTTTCATGGGCCACTTCTTTTCATTTATAAAAAAATAAAAATACATTTATTTTTACACACACATCGTTCATCAATACAGTGTCAGAAAGGACGACATTTGGGTATAATTGACCCATTTCACAGCAACCGTTTTGAGGTGGTAAGCAGGTAGTAAAGCAGGTATGCGACGTTCGGTGACGTCTCCTGGTCCGGAAGAGAATTAACCATTCATTTCGATTTTTCCCCCCTGCTTTTATTTTTTGTTTTTGCTCCAAGTGAAATGTTTTATGGTCACTCACAATTCAGTAGGTCGTTGGCCGGCTTGGTTCCAGCCTTTAAACTCGTTATATAAGGATTTTTCTAAATGTCTATGGAGAAAATAAATGGGGAATTCTCTTTCGGACCAGGAGACGTCACGGAACTGCTTGACCTGCTTTACTACCTACCTGCCAGGGCCCTCGTCAATGTGGTTCATTACACCTGCTTTAAAACTGCCTCAAAACAGTTGCTGGGAAATGGGCCAAGTCCAAGTGTAACCTTAAATGAACGAAGTTTGTTTTTGGAGAATTTTTGCTTGTGTTATCTGGTGGAGTCATGTTAAAACATGCTTTCGGTTCGACATAAATATGATAGAAAATGATTTTGAAAAAGAAGTGCAAGAATGATAGTACACTGCAGAGGTAAACTACAAGCTGTGTAGCAAAGAAGAAAGTCACTCAGTCATTCATTTCCATGCAGACAAGATCGTGCACACGTCATCATAGATCACAGAGTGGGTGGCGGTCACTTGAACTTTCATTTGATTTCTCTGTGTGTACAGATGTGCACTACAGGAGGGCAGGTGTGGTGTGCCCATCGACCCACACCTCCAATAGACCCTTTTCACGGGGCCTATTTTGTGTCGAAAAGGCAGGGTAAACACAGGTGCAAGCAAAACAGTAATGAGGGTTTCCAACTTCCATGATTGGAATTTGGAAACCCTCATTAGTGTTTTGCTTGTAACCGTGTCCTGCAACGGACACCTGGACGCCTGTTTCGTCACGTCCGGGTCAGAGGTCTCTCGACGTGGTTTCCGGTACTTTAGCAGGCATTTCAGTAGCCGCAAAACGCGACTATTTCACTCGAGTACCTCTCCCATCATAGTCGCGCTCGCCCGACCCCTTTATCGAGGGAAAGTTGCACATTTAGCGATCTACAAGCTTCAAACATGCACCAATCACTAATATAAACTACGCACCTTGTTGCCACGGACTTGCTGAATTAGTTATGTGACTACAGGCTGCTCGGCACCTGGAACACTTGCAGGCTGCTCGACACCTAGAACACTTCGAGTCGTCTATTGAGGTCTGAAATAGTGATGCTGCCTCAGTGTTGGGATTTGGATTGAGCCCCCTCGGTTTTGAGATTTGGATTGAGCCCCCCCCCTGACTACAGGCTGCTCGGCACCTGGAACACTTGCAGGCTGCTCAGCACCTTGAACACTTCAAGTAGTCCACTGGGGTCTGAATTAGTGGGGAGACTACGGGCTGCTCGACACCCGGAACACTTGCAGGCTGCTCGGCACCTAGAACATTCACAGGCTGCTCGACACCTAGAACACTTCGAGTAGTCTACCGTGGTCGGAATTAGTGATTTGTTGCGGGCTGTTCAACGCCGAGCACTTGCAGCATGACAGAATGTAGGACTATTATGGTAATCTTGTTTTCATACACTTTCTGTAATAAAATATCGACTCTTGCACACCTGAAGTCTTGTGGCAGGTGCGTACTGTAGGTGGAGTAGCCTAGATAAGCGCTTTATAAAATAAATAAATTATTATTATTATTTAAGAGTTTAATATGCAACGTTTCGGTACAAGACCTTTTTCAAGTATAAATAAATAATAAATTGTACTTGAAAAAGGTCTTGTACCAAAACATTTAAACTCCTGATTGAGCAAGTGAAGAGTGTGCGGGTGGCCTTCCTCTTTTAAGTGTAATAAAATATCTGAAAGCAAAAATCTTATCAGATGGGGGAGCCTGGAAAAAAATCTTATCAAATGGGGGTCGGTGGGCTAATTTGTGTACATTTAGGGGCACTTTATGTGAAGAAGTTTGAGAACCATAGACATGTGATTGCCTTTTCATATGGAGGACCCCTAGCCACATTAGGCCACCGATCCTCCATTTGATGGTATTTTGCCTCTCGGACCCAAATCGGACAATATTTGTATTGTTAGATATGATTTTGTTCAGAATTACATGCCTATCTGTATTATAGTGTGAACACTGAAACCACCACGAACAAAAGTCATTCTTCTATATTCTATTGTGTTAATTTCTTGTAAATGAAATGATTAAAATTGATCAATTTGCTGGGGACCCCCTGGAACTCCCTCAAGGATCCCTGGTGGTCCATGGACCCCACTTTGAGAACAGCTGCCATAGACCTTATAAAATAAGGATTCAGCAATAAGTTCTATTAAAACAGACTATAGGTATATAAAGGTATATGGTAAATAAAACCATTCTAGCTGCAGATTAAGAATACTACTGTACATATAGATATGGTTTGCCTACACTCACATCAATATTGTTTCAGCTAAAGGATCTGGATTTTAAACTCTGGAGTTTGATTCCCTGCATCACATAAAAATAAACCAGCTTTATGTATGTTACTCCTCTCTACAGATGACGAAAGCCACAGCAAAATAACAAATTGCACACAATCAACCAGTGGCCATGGAGTTCATTGATTTCCTTTGGCATCACATTACAGTGATCTCTTCTGTGGGTTATTGATTTTGACCATAAATTCATACTCATTGATTTCTTTTTATTTTCTTTATTTATTTTCCATCTTCATGGCTGGTCTTGCGATCTATTCAGAGTTTGTTTTTCTCGGCTGCTGAACACTGATATTTATAGATGCCCAAAGCAAAGAATTGGGTGATTTTATCTTAGACAAATTCTGATACTGAATATTTGGTCAAATGTAGTTATAGCCTACCAGCGCTGAAATACACCCTCCTGACAGTGCTTGGGTCAAATACAGCAACCTTTTCCACCACCAACCTTTCATGTGTGCACAGTGTTTGACCTGATCCATCTCATAGCTCAGCAAATCACTGTACACAGCACTATTTTCTGCTTTGTGATTACCATCAGGGGAGAAGGGGGGGGGGGGGGGGGGGGGGGGGGGATAAAATCACAACACACGCTAACTCAGACAGACACACATTGAATCATTTGATAATAAGTGTCTCTTTTTCATTGTTTTCTGGCAAAATCTGGCACATGCACATGTATAAAAAAATCATACGTGACATACAATACCTGCATATGTACAAACACTGAGTGCCTTGTGCAAATGTGTACAGATTATGATCATGTGTTGATAAATGATAGACATGGGTAATGTGCACAAAACATACAAACATAATATCAGCTGATTCATGAAAATAAAACAAATACACAAAGACTTTCTTTTAAATGAAACAACTCTGCCTTAATTAATATTTTGTATGTCCCAGTGTGATCAAAAACACATACTGATTGAATTTACTAGGAAATTTATAATGCAAAGACGTGTGCAACTGTTACCATTTAAGTGAGTGATTAGGCTATTTGACTGTGATGCTTTTAACAAGTGCTAATAAGACACTTAAAACACTTAATAAGAATCTTCCCCTCATCTTTCTGTCACAGCGAATCATTGCATTCCTTCAATTAAAAAAAAAGGATGACTGAAAGATGCCTGAATAGAGACGTTCACTGGACTTGTTTTGGACTGGTATGGTTTTCATGGGCCACTTCTTTTCATTTATAAAAAAATAAAAATACATTTATTTTTACACACACATCGTTCATCAATACAGTGTCAGAAAGGACGACATTTGGGTATAATTGACCCATTTCACAGCAACCGTTTTGAGGTGGTAAGCAGGTAGTAAAGCAGGTATGCGACGTTCGGTGACGTCTCCTGGTCCGGAAGAGAATTAACCATTCATTTCGATTTTTCCCCCCTGCTTTTATTTTTTGTTTTTGCTCCAAGTGAAATGTTTTATGGTCACTCACAATTCAGTAGGTCGTTGGCCGGCTTGGTTCCAGCCTTTAAACTCGTTATATAAGGATTTTTCTAAATGTCTATGGAGAAAATAAATGGGGAATTCTCTTTCGGACCAGGAGACGTCACGGAACTGCTTGACCTGCTTTACTACCTACCTGCCAGGGCCCTCGTCAATGTGGTTCATTACACCTGCTTTAAAACTGCCTCAAAACAGTTGCTGGGAAATGGGCCAAGTCCAAGTGTAACCTTAAATGAACGAAGTTTGTTTTTGGAGAATTTTTGCTTGTGTTATCTGGTGGAGTCATGTTAAAACATGCTTTCGGTTCGACATAAATATGATAGAAAATGATTTTGAAAAAGAAGTGCAAGAATGATAGTACACTGCAGAGGTAAACTACAAGCTGTGTAGCAAAGAAGAAAGTCACTCAGTCATTCATTTCCATGCAGACAAGATCGTGCACACGTCATCATAGATCACAGAGTGGGTGGCGGTCACTTGAACTTTCATTTGATTTCTCTGTGTGTACAGATGTGCACTACAGGAGGGCAGGTGTGGTGTGCCCATCGACCCACACCTCCAATAGACCCTTTTCACGGGGCCTATTTTGTGTCGAAAAGGCAGGGTAAACACAGGTGCAAGCAAAACAGTAATGAGGGTTTCCAACTTCCATGATTGGAATTTGGAAACCCTCATTAGTGTTTTGCTTGTAACCGTGTCCTGCAACGGACACCTGGACGCCTGTTTCGTCACGTCCGGGTCAGAGGTCTCTCGACGTGGTTTCCGGTACTTTAGCAGGCATTTCAGTAGCCGCAAAACGCGACTATTTCACTCGAGTACCTCTCCCATCATAGTCGCGCTCGCCCGACCCCTTTATCGAGGGAAAGTTGCACATTTAGCGATCTACAAGCTTCAAACATGCACCAATCACTAATATAAACTACGCACCTTGTTGCCACGGATGTTGTCGAGCAGGCCGCGCTGAGGCCGCGCTTTGTTAACTCGTATTTTAAGAAAGTTTGGGTTATTTGTGTGTCCGGAAACATTATTTTCCCTTCTCCAACGACTCTTCTTCTTTTTTGCTGCTCACCGGTTCAACTGCTCAACTGCGCCACCGCATCATGGGGTATTACATCATGTGTCAAGTATGGGGTTTGCCCTGTGTCGTTCTGTCAGTCACAGGTTTCTGATGGGAGGGGCGCAGTTGAGCAGTTGAACCGGTGAGCAGCAAAAAAGAAGAAGAGTCGTTGGAGAAGGGAAAATAATGTTTCCGGACACACAAATAACCCAAACTTTCTTAAAATACGAGTTAACAAAGCGCGGCCTCAGCGCGGCCTGCTCGACAACATCCGTGGCAACAAGGTGCGTAGTTTATATTAGTGATTGGTGCATGTTTGAAGCTTGTAGATCGCTAAATGTGCAACTTTCCCTCGATAAAGGGGTCGGGCGAGCGCGACTATGATGGGAGAGGTACTCGAGTGAAATAGTCGCGTTTTGCGGCTAGCATTTCAGATGCTGGATCGCCGCTTTGTGAAAGTGGAACTAATTTATACATCTATATGTGTCAATATGTGGAATTTCATATGAATATGTGCATGGTAACATGTCAAATTACTTTAGGAAAGTGACTTTGATGACAGAAAGCCATAAGACGTGCTTGGGCGACGAGAGTTACTGATCGTTAAAGTTGCTAGCTTGCTAGCTAGCTAACGCTAGTTTTGTCTAAAACACAACACGGCCAGCATGTGGCAATAATGCAGCAAAATGGGACTCAGCGACCACTACAAGCCACTCTTTGTTGACTATTACTGGCTTGCTAGTCTCGCTAGCCAGCCTCTCTCTCTGACGGAAAGGAAGAGAGGCTACTGGGAGAGAGGCTACTGGCTTGCTAACCAGCAGAGCCGCAGAGTGAGCTTTCAGTTAAGACGCCAGCGGTAGCGTCCGTTCCCCGACTCTGGTAAATCAAAGACACAACTAAAAGAAATTATTTCAACGGTATGTTGCTAGAAAGAAGTTCGACTTAACGTTTTCGCCGTTAAACTACACGGAAACATGACATGATCATTGTAGCAGTGTTTGAAGCACAATTTTAACAGGAGTTTTGTAAAAATATTGTCCGTTGCAGGACACGCTTCCGTTAAGCAGACTGACTCCCGCACTAACGTCAGCTAGCATTGTTTTGTATACTGTTCACCCTTTGAGTAAATGCAATTCACAAATAAGTCTAAAACGATTTAACTACTTACCGTAACATTAACGTTACATCAGTCTCACGGACTAACCTAGCGTTAAATAACGCTGGTAACGTTGTGTAAAGCAGTCTCTAGAGAATAAGCGCTAATGCAAGCTAATCTGCTTTAGCGTTAGCTAACGTATGCTAGCTAATAGAAAAACACACATAATGTTGCGTTTCGGGGTACACCAAAATACTTCGGTACCGTCTGCTTATACAAGACATACAGTTTCAAATACATTATAAGCAACTAGTTTTGTCAATATTACCGTATCCCGGGCGGCAGGCTACCCTCCGGTGAAACGCCCGCTCGAATTTCAAACGAAACTTGTTGTGCTGTGCTGGTGCTGGCCTGGTCACTTCCGGGTAGTACCTTCTTCTTCTTCTTTTTTAGTGTTTTATGGCGGTTGGCAAACAACTTATGGTGCATTACCGCCACCTTCTGAAATGGAGTGTGGATCAGAATGGTTTTCTAAAACACTACACTATCCTGACTATATTCTTCTGCTTAGTCCAGTTTCTTCTAGAAATGAAAATATATCCCTATATCGCACATTCCCTGAATTCAACTGCAATATTGCTTTTAAATCCAGCTTGATACTATAGACCAAATCACCGTGACGTCACCATGTAAACAAATTTACTTCCGGGTACCACTTGGGAAAGGCGGCAGGTTTAAATGTGCGTGTTGTCATATAAATGCTGTCAAACCCTCTCGTTGTTTTCGGCCGACTACTTTCAATTTAAATGGTTAAACGGTTGGTAAACATGCTTGTCCGACGTATCTAGCCTTTCTTCTGTGTTTGTTTTATGTAGTGTTAGCTAGCTAATAAAGTTTGTTTGTCTGTCAAACTCGCTGTTTTTTTACGTTACAGACAGAGTAACCTCGCGTCACCAGGCTCTTCTCGGCGAGAAAGAGCCTGGTACAGACAGAGCTACTGACGCCAGGTCAATTTAATTTAGCTTCAAGTCTACTCTAGTCTGGTCCAACAGGTAAATTAGCTGGTCTCCACTAACGTTAGTGAAAGTGTTGTTATGAATGATATTAAACAACAACACAACACGGACGAACCATTTTTGTCTTCTTTGTCTGTTTTTGTCTTCAACATGTCAGTTTGTGCCGTCCACCGCCATTATAATGTGTGGACCTCAGGGGTACCCGGAAGTAAATGTAAACATCCCGCTGATTTGGTCTATAACGTAGGCCTACTGATAGTCAGCTTACTCTGTAACATGTAGCTTTTATTAGCCTCTCAGGCTAGCTCCGGGACGCAATCTTTTTTTTCCCATGATGGCGAAGGCATGACCCGCCCCTCTCTCGGCTGCTCTCGCCTGCTTCCCAGGCGAGCCAGAAGTCATCTCAAACGAGCCTATACTTTCATTCAATGTCACGATGCTGCGGGGGGAAGTAGGCTACTTCATAGCTTAACTACGAAAATAGTGTCCACTGTTTATCTCCCTTTCTGCTGCAGCATGTTAAAGAAATAAATGTTCAGTTTGAACAACACCCATTCTGGTCATTATAGAGCAAGATGATCGCTTCCACTACCAGGGCTGCCCAGAGAGATGGCAGTGCCCCTGGAGGGGTCCAGCCACCATGCCCCCCCCCCCCCCTCCCCCGCACGCGCTTGACTCATATCCCCGGATACCCCGCCCATAGGGGGGGGGGGGGGGTAAAGGGGTAAGCTTCAAGGGGCGCCCCCCACCGCTGGCGGCGCTCTCCTCTCCTCTCCTCTCTCCCCCTCTCTCCTCTTCTCTCCTCTCCTCATCTCCCCTCTCCCCTCCTCTCCTCTCCCTCTCCCCTCTCCCCTCCTCCCCTCCTCCCACTCTCCCCTCCCTCCCCTCTCCTCGCCTCTCCCCTCTCCCCTCTCCCCCTCTGTTCTCCTCTCCCCCTCTCCTCTCCCTCTCCCCTCCTCTCCTCTTCCCCTCTCTCCCTCCTCCTTTCCCCCTCTCCTCTCCTTTCCCCCTCTCTCCCCTCCTCTCCTCTCCTCTCCCCCTGGTTCCCCCTCTCTCCCTCTCCTCTCTCCCCTCTGGTTCCCCCTCTCCTCTCCCCCTCTGCTCTCGTCTCCGCTTCTCCTCTCCCCTCCTCTCCCCCTGGTTCCCCCTCTCTCCCTCTCCTCCTTTCCCCTCTGCTCTCCTCTCCCTCTCCCCCTCTGCTCTCCTCTCCTCTCCCCTCCTCTCCCCCTGGTTCCCCCTCTCCTCCTCTCCCCTCTGCTCTCCTCTCCGCTTCTCCTCTCCCCCTGGTTCTCCCTCTCTCCCCCTCTGCTCTCCCCTCCTCTCCCCCTGGTTCCCCCTCTCCTCCTCTGCTCTCCTCTCCGCTTCTCCTCTCCCCCTGGTTCTCCCTCTCTCCCCCTCTGCTCTCCTCGCCTCTCCCCTCTGGTTCCCCCTCTCCTCCTCTCCCCTCTGCTCTCCTCTCCGCTTCTCCTCTCCCCCTGGTTCTCCCTCTCTCCCCCT
>NW_028151870.1:0-32500 GCF_964638095.1 Poromitra crassiceps
GCGCAGTGGAAGGCTCGGATGATGCCCTTCTCCACGTACGGCTTCAGCTGCTTCAGGAACTCCGCGGCTGCCGCGACCTGGAGACAGAGGAATAGAAGGAAAGAAGGTCTGAGGATGGAGATATCGCATTAACTGTGATAGACTAGATATCAGAAGGAACAGCCTCCATGCATGGCCCCAGTCCATGGAAACTTCCTGAATTAACTGAAATGGCCTACACACACACACACACACACACACACACACACACACACACACACACACCTCTCAGCATCCTGGGACCGAGCCATGTCCACCTGGGTCTTGGCTGCAGGGTGAACCACATCCAACAGGTTCAGGATGGCCGCTCCATCGTTGGAGATAGTGGCCTTACCTGGAACACACACACACCCACACACAGAGATAGTTACTCCCTGTGTCACTCTTCCTCTGGGTCTCCTCTTTGCAAAATAAAAAAATTGTCAAATATTGTAGGCCTAGGCTACTCACCAAGCTGGCCTCCCATCATGGTACCCAGGCCAGGCCAGTGTACACACCATTAACCACTGACAACTTGATGGAGGACAGACCAGCTGCAAATAACAAGGCAAGTCACAACAACACTCACCTTTAAGAACGGGGTTTCCACAGTTCTCTGTGTCAGGGACATTGTGGGGCTGGATCTGGGCTCTCTGACTGCGGTGTCGGAGAAGATAACTTTGTCCAGGCTACGCTCCATCATGAGCAATGACTCGCACCCACTCCACGGCGTGCTAGTCAAACACAGGAGTACGTTCAGTGAGAGGCTGATCCCACCTACAGTGGTAGACGGATCAATAAGCGTATTTTACCGCAACGCGGCGTTAATTCTGTTTGCCGTTAGTATGTGGTATCAAAGTGGGACACTAGGGGGCGGCAGTGCACAACTACCTACAGTACAGTATATGCAGCAAGCAGGGAGGCTCTCGCTCTCAGCCTACGAAATCAATCGTGTTTTGTCTCCCCTTGATGATTAAAGTCCCTGGAAACCAAATCCACAAACTAACTATTAAATTAACTATTAAATGTAGGGTCTTATGTGAGTAATTGTGTGCCTCTGAAAAGAGAGAGAATTACTTTCAAACCCTAACCCCGAAAATCGACACTTTTCTACAAGGTCTGGATTTCCATTTCCTCATTGAAGAGAGCGGAGCGCGCGGTGCTAAAATGAATGATCTTATCACGTCATAATTATTATTATTATTATTCCTTTGTGTGACATTTGTGCATTCCTGCTGAATATTCTACATGCAGAATAAAATCACTTGCGATGGGGGGTGGAATGTTTCATGTACTCTGCCAACAGTATCCTTTGTGTGTGTATTTGGAAATAACAGCAGTGGCTTGACCGGCGCGCAGCCGCATCCCTTAAAGCAATAGCCTATAATAGAGAGAAGTCTGATCAACCGCATTAAAACTACTGCGCACTCCACGGCAATTCAGCTCCTTTTATTTGTTCCCTCTAGACTATACGAACTAATTTTTATGGCCTTGCTTTATTCGTATTTAGTACAGCTGCAGAGGGCCATCCATAATAATAATAATAATAATAGTAGGCTATAGGCTAGGCTACCATAAAAACTATAATATATGTTTTATTATAAATATCTGTATTATTATAAATAAAATAAATAACTCCCATAGCCTACACCTTAATCAAGAGGTGAGAGTAGCTACTTTATTTATTTGTCATCTGGTTCTCGGCCACGCTGGCCGCCCGTCATGTCGCTCAGCAGGCACAGCGTGCGCAGAGCCTGCGGTTCTCGTAGGGGAGCAGTGTGTGTGTGTGTGTGTGTGTGTGTGTGTGTGTGTGTGTGTGTGTGTGTGTGTGCGCGCGCGCGCGCCGTGCCCATTGTCTGAAAACATATTTTTATCAAACAATATAGGCCTACTCTGGTTATGTAGGCTCTTTCACACCAGCCTTGAAAGCCACAGATTTTATATATAGCCTATTGTAATATAGGCTACTGTAGGCCTATTCTCATCGGGACTGCCCCCGTTCCTTTATTTACATTTCAATAGGTTGGCCACATGAGACAATAGACAGGTAGGGTCTAATAGGGGTGAAACATTCCACCCTCCATCCCCCTCCCCCAATTCCAGTCAGTGTCCCTGCAGAAGTCACAAGGCTGATGCAGATCGCAAGTTGTGGAAAGGGTTTGGAGGCCTTCAACTTTGCACATGCAGCGGAGCAGTTCAATGCAGTGAAGTCCCGACGCAAATAAATGCTAAACGAAAACGGGCAGAACCGAGCAGCCAGCCACTTTATTAAAAAAATTTTTTACAAATGATTCTTCATTTATTAGTTTTCAAGTTATTTAATTTCACGTTCTAGAGACATTCTAGGCATGCCAGACAGTGCATGTATTTACTTAGGTGCCCAATAATGCTGCTATAGGCTATTTGTTTAATTTATTGTTGCTTGCTGAGTTTGCACTTTGCAGTTAGGCCAAAGGCCTTTAATAGGCTACATTCAGCAGTCAGACACCTCAGGCTATCATTGAAAATGTTTTTAATTAGGCTACATGAATAAACAAACGTCTTCAGTCAGGGTTCCATAAGTCTCTACTCTTCCTTCATGTTCACTTGTCCGACTATCCCAGAAACTGAGAAAATGTAAACATAAAAATATGCTTCTAAAATATAGAAGGCTAAATAAAATAAGTAACCGACCAGCATATTTATTGTTGTTTTTAACTGAGCAGCCTACTAGCCTGCAGTTTATGTCGCGCCTGACTCCGTGACATGACATGTTTGTGAATGCGCATTCGCAGCAGTGCCAGGCCGGGCAGCCAAACAGCACCGCAACGACTTCATAAAATTTAATCAACCCCCCCCTCCTAATAATAGCCATATAAGACAAATAAAAATGTTACTATAATAAACAGAAATAAAAGAAACAAGCTTGTTTCCGTACAACATCGGGACTGCCCCCGTTCCTTTATTTACATTTCAATAGGTTGGCCACATGAGACAATAGACAGGTAGGGTCTAATAGGGGTGAAACATTCCACCCTCCATCCCCCTCCCCCAATTCCAGTCTCCAGTGTCCCTGCAGAAGTCACAAGGCTGATGCAGATCGCAAGTTGTGGAAAGGGTTTGGAGGCCTTCAACTTTGCACATGCAGCGGAGCAGTTCAATGCAGTGAAGTCCCGACGCAAATAAATGCTAAACGAAAACGGGCAGAACCGAGCAGCCAGCCACTTTATTAAAAAAAATTTTTACAAGTGATTCTTCATTTATTAGTTTTCAAGTTATTTAATTTCACGTTCTAGAGACATTCTAGGCATGCCAGACAGTGCATGTATTTACTTAGGTGCCCAATAATGCTGCTATAGGCTATTTGTTTAATTTATTGTTGCTTGCTGAGTTTGCACTTTGCAGTTAGGCCAAAGGCCTTTAATAGGCTACATTCAGCAGTCAGACACCTCAGGCTATCATTGAAAATGTTTTTAATTAGGCTACATGAATAAACAAACGTCTTCAGTCAGGGTTCCATAAGTCTCTACTCTTCCTTCATGTTCACTTGTCCGACTATCCCAGAAACTGAGAAAATGTAAACATAAAAATATGCTTCTAAAATATAGAAGGCTAAATAAAATAAGTAACCGACCAGCATATTTATTGTTGTTTTTAAACTGAGCAGCCTACTAGCCTGCAGTTTATGTCGCGCCTGACTCCGTGACATGACATGTTTGTGAATGCGCATTCGCAGCAGTGCCAGGCCAGGCAGCCAAACAGCACCGCAACGACTTCATAAAATTTAATCAACCCCCCCCCTCCTAATAATAGCCATATAAGACAAATAAAAATGTTACTATAATAAACAGAAATAAAAGAAACAAGCTTGTTTCCGTACAACACTTTATTTGCAAAAACACAGTGGGACATTGGGAAAACCTTCATCATTTCACACACAAAAATTAAAATAAATTAGCCTGGTAAAATTAACCAGTAGATATTGCTGTGTAAAATAAATACAAAACGAATTATGCAATTATCTTAAATGAATTAAGCTTGTATTAACGAACTTCAGGGATTTAAACAACACAAGCCCACCACACGATCTTATAAACTTAAAGGAATTCGAAATTAAACATTTTGGGCTTGGTTAAAGGCTATAGGCCTTTAGCCATTAGCCTTTTTGCTTCGTTTTACCATTACAGGTTTCTGGCCAAGAATACCAACAGCTTTACCTTTTCGGGCAATAATTTGCTTCGGAGTGGCATTGCAACAATCCCTGCTGTGCTGAACACACGCTCGGATGGTACACTGGTGGCACAAATACACAAATATTTCCCTGCCAAGCCGGCCATGAGTGGAAGCCGTGCCTGGTTATCTTTCCACCAGCACCTGACTCGTCTTCTTCACCCTCCACTCTCACCCGTGCAGCGGGGCCGACTGCTGCCACAATCTCTGCTACCAGCTCAGCTTGGGTATCACTTCGGTGGGATCCATGTTTTCCGCCCGGTATCTTGGGTCCAGAAGAGTTGCTTTCCGCATAATCCTCTGGGTTGAATCATTGTCATATTTCTGCTGCATCTGCTCCAGGATGACTCGCTTCAACACCTGCCCCTGCATGCATCCAGACATGTCCAGACATACACCATCCCCTCCTTCCCTCTCTCTGATATGGCGCTAGTCTTACTTTCAGTTTCAACACCTGCCCCGCATATGACACGAATAAACACGTCGTTGCACGTTCCAATTCTTTCATACTTTTGGTAAATGCGATCAGCGGTATGGGGACCCTGTATGTGATCACAGCCTAACAGAACGGTGTGCCCCTTGAACGTCCCGTCAATGAAACTGGCCACGATGCCCAGGAAGCTGTGCCCTCTCCTATTTGTCCAAATGTCAGCTGACAAGACAAATCCATCACCCTTTTCTAATAGCGCCCGCAGTCCATGTAAATCATTTTGAAAAATGATATATCCAGCTCCCTTTTTCTCGCTGCTGTCACGGTTGGGCAATGAAGAAACTCTCAGATCTCCATTTCTCTTTCTCTGCTTGCTGTTGGTTCGCCTCGCTCTCTATAAATAAAACATATTCAGACGGTCCGAAATTAAATTAACATTACAGGCTACTTTTTGCATGATAGCCTACATTTTTATTTTATTTTAACGCTATATTGGGGCCTATTTAGCTGCCGTAATTACCTTTTGTTTTCTTCCCGGCGCGCCCTATTGTGTCACATTCAACACTTGATCTCAAGGATGCTCACAGATGACACCTGGTGGTCAACGGTGCAACTACACCTCAATTAGTTTTAATGCCGCCGCGCGTCAATACACAGCTTGCGGTAAGGCACGCTTATTGATCCGTCTACCACTGTAGATGCAATATGGAGAGGCACAGGAAATCATTCCTGCCTGTGGCCATTGGACTCTGAAAACCTCTGCTCTAGGTTAGATAGCAAGCTACAATCTGCAGTGCTGTACACATGACTACATTAGAGCGATACAGAACTATACAGACACAGCACAGCGATAAACATGTCACGTGACAGACTTTACTGTAACAGGTATCAGCATGCCATCATTATATTATACTCTGATGATAACGTTTACACAGGAAATATGCAGCTAATGCAAATCAGTGACGCTGACCTTAGTTGGGTTATGCATCGCAATTTTTAAGCATAATAAAGTGGATTACATGGCGCCACTCTTCAATTCGACATGCATTGAATACACTGAGCAGTTACTCTGAGGGAATGCAATTACTATTATAACCTGAAACGCCTGTTATTGTCACTTTTGAACCGCAGCAAAACGGCATGCATTTGAATTGAGTTTGGCTAGCCCAAGGACGCTAACGTTAATTTAGACTATTTCACGATTTTAAGGCATGAATATGTATTCATTGCTTTAACGTTACTCGGCTGACCAGTACAACAGTAGCCCTACAGTAACGCCATATTCATATACATTTGATTGATTGATTGTTTGGAGTAGTAACGTTCATAGCTATCCGATAGCTAACGCTCCAGGGTCTTACAATAACGTCACATAGGCCGTCATGTCACGTTCAATATAATGACTGTTATTCTATTATTAGTATTACTATTATACAAACGTGCCCTTTGTACTTGCAGATTTAACGTTAGTTCGTCTAGTTTGTGAGGCTGTGTGAAGTACCTCACTGATAACGCTACTAATACCAGCCAATCGCCTGACCCAGTACAACAGCAGACCTACAGTAACGCTATATAGCGTTAAATAATAAAATGTAATGATTCATTGACATACTTTTGATAGCCCCGGCTCGTGGCTTCGGCCTGTGCTGGAACATTGGCAGCAATGAAAGCTAACTGGACTGGACACGGTCTTTATAGCTTACGTGAGCTGTAACGTTAGTCAAATTACCCCTTACGCTAGCGGGTTAAATAGCGATTTAGTTTATTTGGGGAAATTGAATGAAGCAGCTAGCTAACATTAGCTAACCTAGCTATCGTCAGTTAGCTCACTGGGAGAGCCTGGGGATCATGTCTATCGTAACATGCTATGAAATGGCTCCCTGGTCGTGCAGTTAAATGTCTCATAAAACCAACAAAACTTCTATTTTATGTCGATTTACTTAAAGTGGCCACTTACCTGAAGCTTGTATTCTTTCCAAACTACCAAACTACACTGCTCTGTTTGTCTGTTTGTTTAAGGCGGAAGAAGTTTCTGGTCAATTGTCAATTGTTTTATTCGATACGATCCGATATTCAGTGGGAGGGGACTGGGTCTAACCTGATTGGCCAGTCCGCTCAGATTTATGGCCCCAAGTTGACACCTGGTGGGTGGCAGAATTCGTACTCGTAAAGAAAATCTGTACTCGTAAACAAACATCCATGCTCCCAATATGAGTTTGTCCGTGGTGCTTTCAGGGTCGCACACGAACGTAGGAAATTTGCAAGTGCTGCATTCAAGGTCGCACACGAACGTAGGAAATTTTTGTACTTGTAAAAAATATTTTTGAAGACGCACAAATTCTATCCATGTGTACAAAACTTATTCCCAGATGCACAAGATATGTCTACAGATACAAAAATGGGTTGCCGATACAAAAATGGGTTGCAGATGCACAAAACTTTCTCTCAGATGGACAAGATATTTCTACAGGTACAAGTTTTATTTACAGACATACAAGTTCAAAGTTCAAGTTCAAAGTTTACAAACAATGTTTCTCAAGCACAAAATATATTTGGCCCTTATTTGATTCCATATCAAATAAGGGTGGAGGAATCCAGCCACCTCCAGACCCGAAATGAGCAACGTTTTGTTTTAATTTTCCACTCCTATTTCCAGGGGCCACCCACTCCAGTTTCTTTCAAATTCATCTTCTCTATTCCTCAATTTGTATGTGATTTCTTCAATTTTTTAAATCTCTTCAACTGTTAGTTTCCATTTATTAATAGTTGGTGGTTTAGTTTCCAGCCAGTTCCGTGTAATTTGTTTTAGTGCTGCTATACGAATTATTGTATATAGGTACTTATCTCCTTCGATCTCTATCTCTAGTGGTATGATACCTAATATTATGTTGAGTGGTTGTAGCGGCTTCTTTAAGTGGAAGATATCTATGAGCTTTTCCTGAACTGTCCCCCAAAAGGTTCTCAACACTGGGCAGAAATAAAAGATGTGTGCATGATTTGCTTCCTGTTCCGTGCATTTCCTCCAGCACTCTGCACTACCTGATATACTATATTTTGAAGTAATTTTTGGTGTTAAGAAGAATCTCATAATAACTTTCCAAGCAAATTCTTTCCAATATTTTGATTGTGTTGTCTTAAATATTCTTTTACATGCATTTGTCCAATCATCCTCCAAAATTAGTATTGCCAATTCTGTTTCCCATTTCTCTTTGGTATTATCTTCATCTATCTTTGTTTCCTGTAAGATTTTATATAGTTTTGAAATTTTGCTACTTTTACTGGTTCTATTTTTATTTATAAATTGTAATAGCTTGTGTATTATCTGACCCTGTGCTTCTCTGTGATGTTTCATGAGATAGCTCCTTACTTGTAGATACTTAAAAAAAAATATTATTATCTATATTAAATTTGATTGTTAATGTGTCAAATGAGTCCATTATGTTATTTGTGATCAGCTGTGAATATATTTCTAAGCCTTTCCCTGCCCATGCATCCAAAACATTATCCATTTTATTAGCCAAAAAATCATGTTCTTTCTTAAAAAAAAAAAAAAAAAAAAAACGACTAGTCGACTACTAAGCACAGTGTCGACTAGTGGTTTTACTAGTCGACCAGTCTGTGAATGCCCTAGTGTGTGTGTGTGTGTGTGTGTGTGTGTGTGTGTGTGTGTGTGTGTGTGTGTGTGTGTGTGTAGGCACTCCATGGTGGAGAGACCACTCGCAGCTTCCCCATGTTTGATAGATCTCTGCACCTAGGCCTCACTGCATGAGGTACACACACACACACACACACACACACACACACACGCACGCACGCACGCACGCACGCACGCACACACACACACACACACACACACACACACACACACACGCACGCACACACACACACACACACACTTTTTAACTAACTACTTATGATTCAGATTCAGTTAATGCAGTTATTGACTATTCTCTTCTTTAGTCACAATCGAAAGCTTTATTATTTCAATGTAAAACAGTGAACATGTAAATAACATTACTTAAAAGAATATAGGCTAGAGATAGAAAGTATAATTGATTGATTGATTTTTTTATATATTTTTTCCAATATTTTATTTAGAATTCTTCAAAACAATGCACAAACAAGACAAACGAACACGCTCAGACACAAGAAAAGAAATCATACATAATATTATTGTATAATTGATTTATTGCGGGAAAGCTAGCATGTGCTTGCTGTCTCCTCCAGGTGAATGAGTACAGATCAACACAACAGAGAGAAGCAGTTTAAAACAGTAGGACAGAAAGCAGTCTGTTAACTCCTGCAGCTCCTTCAGTCCGCCTCACATCATCATAACTGATCAGTTGCATTCATTTCCTTTGATGAGGAAGAAGGTTCCTGTGGCCACGCCCACCACAGCCATGGTCAGACCCAGTCCACAAAACACTGCAGGTCCGATCCCCGGCTGCTCCTGCTTCACATCTGAGGAGGAACCAAACAAATGAATACATAGTAACACACATGAACACACATGAATACATAGGAACACACATGAACACATAGGAACACACATGAACACATAGGAACACACATGAATACATAGGAACACACATGAACACATAGGAACACACATGAACACATAGGAACACACATGAATACATAGGAACACACATGAACACATAGGAACACACATGAATACATAGGAACACACATGAACACATATGAACACAGGAACACACATGAACACACATGAACACATAGGAACACACATGAATACATAGGAACACACATGAACACATAGGAACACACATGAATACATAGGAACACACATGAATACATAGGAACACACATGAACACATAGAAACACACATGAACACATAGGAACACACATGAACACACATGAACACACATGAACACATAGGAACACACATGAACACATAGGAACACACATGAACACATAGGAACACACATGAATACATAGGAACACACATGAACACATAGGAACACACATGAACACATAGGAACACACATGAATACATAGGAACACACATGAACACATAGGAACACACATGAACACATAGGAACACACATGAATACATAGGAACACACATGAACACATAGGAACACACATGAACACATAGGAACACACATGAATACATAGGAACACACATGAACACATAGGAACACATAGGAACACACATGAACACATAGGAACACACATGAACACATAGGAACACACATGAATACATAGGAACACAGATGAACACATGAATACATATTACACACATGAATACATAGGAACACACATGAACACATAGGAACACACATGAATACATAGGAACACACATGAACACATAGGAACACACATGAATACATAGGAACACACATGAATACATAGGAACACATATGAACACATAGGAACACACATGAACACATAGGAACACACATGAACACATAGGAACACACATGAATACATAGGAACACAGATGAACACATGAATACATATTACACACATGAATACATAGGAACACACATGAACACACATGAACACACATGAACACATAGGAACACACATGAACACACATGAACACATAGGAACACACATGAACACACATGAACACATAGGAACACACATGAATACATAGGAACACACATGAATACATAGGAACACACATGGACACATAGGAACACACATGAATACATAGGAACACACATGAACACATAGTAACACACATGAATACATAGGAACACACATGAACACATAGGAACACACATGAACACATGTGAACACATGTGAACACATAGGAACACATAGGAACACACATGAATACATAGGAACACACATGAATACATAGGAACACAGATGAACACATAGGAACACACATGAATACATAGGAACACACATGAATACATAGGAACACACATGAATACATAGGAACACACATGAATACATAGGAACACACATGAATACATAGGAACACACATGAATACATAGGAACACACATGAATACATAGGAACACACATGAACACATAGGAACACACATGAATACATAGGAACACAGATGAACACATAGGAACACACATGAATACATAGGAACACACATGAATACATAGGAACACACATGAATACATAGGAACACAGATGAACACATAGGAACACACATGAATACATAGGAACACACATGAACACATAGGAACACACATGAACACATAGGAACACACATGAATACATAGGAACACACATGAATACATAGGAACACACATGAATACATAGGAACACACATGAACACATAGGAACACACATGAACACATAGGAACACACATGAATACATAGGAACACACATGAATACATAGGAACACACATGAATACATAGGAACACACATGAATACATAGGAACACACATGAATACATAGGAACACACATGAACACATAGGAACACACATGAATACATAGGAACACACATGAATACATAGGAACACACATGAATACATAGGAACACACATGAATACATAGGAACACACATGAATACATAGGAACACACATGAACACATAGGAACACACATGAACACATAGGAACACACATGAACACATAGGAACACACATGAACACATAGGAACACACATGAACACATAGGAACACATACTGTAGGAATACACAGGAACACATAGGAACACACATGAACACATAGGAACACACATGAACACATAGGAACACACATGAACACATAGGAACACACATGAACACATAGGAACACACATGAACACATAGGAACACACATGAACACATAGGAACACATACTGTAGGAATACACAGGAACACATAGGAACACACATGAACACATAGGAACACACATGAACACATAGGGGACACATGTGAACACATATGAACACACATGAATACATAGGAACACATGTGAACACACAGGAACATGCTATCAGATAAAGGTGTGTCACCCCAGAATCGGGTGCGTGGCTGGCTCAAGGCTTGGTGAGCCACAGAACAGCTGTAGGTGTCTCCAAGTTCTGGGATGAAGCTCAGACTGGAGACCTGGTTGTAGGTGCCGTCTTGGTTGGGGTAGGGGATGGTGAGGCTGGTTCCTTCGGTCACGTTCTTGTCGTTCCTGGTCCAGTAGACCTTGACGGGGGCGGGGTAGAACCCGGTCACATGGCAGATGAGGTGGTTCTCCACTCCGAGCTCCACATCCTCTCTGGTGTAGATGGAACTGTGAGGAACATCTGCACAACAACCCAACGTAAACATCAATTCAGATCAATTCCACTTTACATCTCAGTGTTAAATATATTTTGTTTCTCAGTTCTATCATTTAAAAGGGGCTTTTATTTTTCACTTGCACTTAATGTCTTTTCCCCCCGCTAACATTAAACACTATCAGAAGAACAGCTCTCATTTCTCACTAGCCTATTTAACTATCTTCACAGTATGCTAAAAGTATTGTGTATTTATTGCAGTAATGCAAAACACCTGCAGTCATTCCTTCTCTGTAGTTTAAATTGTTGAACAGCAGTAAATTAAACATCATGTCCTTACCGAGCTGCAGAGGAGGGTTCTTGTAGGCTTGTTGAGCTACTTGCAGGTTGCGTCTGCAGATGGTCAGACCATCCATAGCAGCTGTATACATGTCTGGTGGCCAGCTGATAGGAGGATCTACAAACTTGGGCTGAGGATAAACTCCTTTCTTGTTGATGAAGTCTGCGTAGTACATCTCTTCACCATCCAGTCCATACATATACTCTCCATCAGTGTCTGAACAGCCAGTGGTATAAATACCCTCATGCACAGCTGAGAGGAAACAAGATGGAAAACACATCACACTTTTCAAAGACAAATGTTAACCAGTCATGTTTGTAAAGAGTGGGCCTGTTTTATTGTCTTAATATTAAAACAGTTTAATAACTAATGAGCGTGACATATCTGTCCTCTTTCCTCTGAAGTAAAGCAGAAAACTTTCAACTGACTCTAAATGTCTCACTGTTCAGAAGTGTCAGCTGCCTTCAGCAGAAAGTCTGACGCTCAGTTCAAATGATTTTCAGATCAACATCAGTAACATTGGATGTGTAAAGTGTGTGAGCGTAAACACAAGTGTGATGTACTTACTGCTGTGACGTACTGCTGTGACACCAAGTAGCCATGAGAGGAAGAGGAGGGTCTGTGAGCTCTTCATCTTCATCTTCATCTTCACAACACAACAGCACCGTGTTGACTTCACACTGACTGCTGCAAACTGAAGCAAACACAAGGAACAGCGTTGTCTTACACACAGCTCCACCAATCACATGACAGCTTTGACTTGCATCATCAGTCTCCAGGTAGACACAGTGGACAACTGCTGAGAAGTGAATTGATGATGGAGGAGGACAAGAGTTTACTCTGCACCTTATTACACTCACATAATGACTGATGCTATTAATAGATTCAATCAATAAAAACAACTTTATTGATACTGCTTTTCAAAGTTGTTTCACAGTGTTTGAGAGAGACCAGGAAGTAAAACAGGTGGAATAAAACCAGACAGAAACGGAGGAAGGATAAATAAAAAGCAAAAAACAATTAGAAAAAAACTGATAAAAGACAGTAATGTGAAAACAATATAATCTCTCTCTCTGTTATCTGTGTGTGTCTCTGTGTGTGTGTGTGTGTGTGTGTGTGTGTGTGTGTGTGTGTGTGTGTGTGTGTGTGTGTGTGTGTGTGTGTGTGTGTCTCTGTGTGTGTCTCTGTGTGTGTCTCTGTGTGTGTGTGTGTGTGCGTGTGTGTGTGTGTGTGTGTGTGTGTGTGTGTGTGTGTGTGTGTGTGTGTGTGTGTGTGTGTGTGTGTGTGTGTGTCTCTCTCTCTCTCTCTCTCTGGCCACCCACATCATATAATGGTGAATAAAATAAGATTGCATAACCGAGGTGAATCAGTGCGGATTCCTCATGAGTTCTGAGTGGTAGCGAGTGGATTGGTTAAACTCACTCCCCAGTATAAAGGCATGTTAATCTCTCTTGGCGTTGCGGTTAACATGTCGGACTCCCAAGCCGAAGGTCGGCAGTTCGTACCCACCCCTGGACAAGCCCTTAACATGGGTTGCTGCAAGTATACCACCTACACAACGCTGTTACATAACTTACATATACACACATTTTTGACAACCACCCCCCCCAACCTTGTATGCTTTCAGACCAATCGACATACCAATACAGTATTGCTAAAAGCACTTTATGCTGTACCATGGTATTGTGACTTCCCACTTCCCACCCGACCATATACAAATGCACATTATAGCCAGCTTGATGACAGTCTCTCTCTCTCTCTCTCTCTCTCTCTCTCTCTCTCTCACACACACACACACACACACACACGCACGCACACGCACACACACACACACACACACACACACACACACACACACACACACACACACACACACACACACTCACACACACACACACACACACACACACATGGGAGCGTCCACCACGCTAGGCATCATAATATTATATATCATCATGTCATCATATCATCAGATCATATTTGTGTTGTTTGGGGGACATCATGTGATCGGTTCCCTCTTGCTCATCCTCGGCTGATGCCTCCTCCTCCTCCTCCTCCTCCTCCTCCTCCTCCTCCTCCTCCTCCTCCTCCTCCTCTCAGCAGCTTCCTCTACTGTGACCTGACCCACGTCTACAGATGATCCAGAAAGCTGCTGAACTGTTGACCAGGTCCAGCAAGACATCATCTCACCCATCTTTTCTTTTCTTTTCTTTTAGACTCTTCATTTGTTGACTGGACCATTACAGTTGCTTCTCAAAGATAACTACTGTACTCCTACCCTGCCCCACCCCTCAATCCCAACAACAACATTGAAGAAAACAACACACACACACACACACACACACACACACACACACACACACACACACACACACACACACACACACACACACACACACACACACACACACACAGGTTGAGTTAGTTCACATGTTATTGTTGCTCCCTGGTTGCTGTAGTGATCACATGCTTGTTGCTTTGCCCCTGCTTTTCTTTGAATGTCTGGACCCTGTGTGTGTGTGTGTGTGTGTGTTAAGTTAAGTTAAGTTATCCTTTATTTATCCCCTTGGGGAAATTCATCCTCTGCATTTGACCAATCCTCTACTAGGAACCTTCCTAGAACTAGGAGCAGTGGGCAGCCACTGTGCAGCACTGGGGGACCAACTCCATCCAGTTATTTTGCCAGTACCTTGGTCACGGGCACTGACAGGAGTATTAACCCTAACATACATGTCTTTCACCGGGGTTCGAACCCGGGACCTTCTTGCTGTGAGGCAACAGTGTTAACCACTGAGCCACCGTCCACGGCACCGTGTGTGTGTGTGTGTGTGTGTGTGTGTGTGTGTGTGTGTGTGTGTGTGTGTGTGTGTGTGTGTGTGTGTGTGTGTGTGTGTGTGTGTGTGTGTGTGTGTGTGTGTGAGTTTGTAAAGTATTAAAACAAAGAAAAGAAAAAATATATAGTTGGGTTTCTCTCTGGGAGCATCGTAAAATATATAGTTTTCCATATTTCTATAATTTTTGTTTTCTATATTTTCTTCCATCTCACAGTTTAGCTAGGTTTCTAAATTGTGATTTATTATTAATCTTCAAGCTGGGGCTCTGTGTCTCTGTTTGTCTGTCCCACTGATGACATCATCAGTGATGTGGCAGTAGTGACCCAACGGTTAGAGAAGCGAGCTTGTGACCGGAAGGTCGTCGGTTCAATCCCTGGGACCGGCATGATAAATCTGGGTGGGTAAAGTGGAAAGGCAGCGCTTGCCCCTCCCTCATTACCACCACTGAGGTGCCCTTGAGCAAGGCCCTTAACCCCAACTGCTCCAGTGGAGCTGATCAGTGGCCAGCAGATCAGACTGTGGCTGTACTGGTCAGCTTCCAGGTATGAATGTGTGTGTGAATGTTAACAGGGCACTCCTGTAAAAGAGAGCATTGAGACTCCCTCTGTATAAATAAAGGTTAAAAAATTTCATAAATTCACAGTGATGATGTCGTCAGTGATGTCATAAATTGTGACATCCTCAGTGAGGCACACACACAAGAGACACACACATGTGCACGCTTGCGCACGCACAGCCAGGTACACACCCACACACACACACACACACACACACACACACACACACACACACACACACACACACACACACACACACACACACACACACAAGATACAGACACACACACACACACACACACACTGATGACATCAGTGACATAATCAGTGTGAGGCTCATGAGAGAGACTGAGGAGCAATCTGCTAAAAGACGACAAAGAAGAAGAGAGACTGAAGAGGCTCATGAGAGAAACTGAGGGAGAGGGGGAGAGAGAGGAGAGCGAGAGGAGAGGGAGGGAGAGAGAGGAGAGGGAGAGAGAGGGGGGAGAGAGACTGAGGGAGAGGGAGAGAGATAGTGCGTGCACCAATAGGGCAGGCAAGGCCACACAGCAGCCGAGCTCAGCGAGCTGCAGGACAGGCGAGCAGCGGCTGAGCTAGCGAGGGCGAGCTTTATCAATGTGGTTAATTGGGTCCTTCTATTTGGTTAATTGTGGCACCTTAGGATGCATTTTAAAGTTCTTGTAATCACACATAGAGCACATAGAGAATCAACCCATTCACACAGAGCACTGCATGGTCTGACACCTGAATCAACCCGTTCACACAGGGCACTGCATGTTCTGACACCTGAATCAACCTGTTCACACAGAGCACTGCATGGTCTGACACCTGAATCAACCCGTTCACACAGAGCACTGCATGGTCTGACACCTGAATCAACCCGTTTTCACGCCCAACTTCTCAAATACTGATGTTTTGGCAGGACCCCTTGCGTCACTTTTTAATATACTGGGTACACATTTTTCCTTATTTCTCAACGTGCAGCTGGGGTAGTCCAATAGAATAAAATGTAGGCCCTAGTTCGGCCTGTGCCCGAGACATCCATCGGGTTTCGGGTCGTGTCGGGTTCGGGTCAGGTAGCAGACCTCTAGTGTGTGCCTGTGTCTGCTTTCCAGCCTGTGACAGAGCAGCAGAGCTTCAGGAGGTGAGAGAGTGTGTGAGGGAGTATGTCTCTCTGCTCTGCCCAGCCTGACAATGACACAATGTCTTTTTGCTTCAGTGAGCATAACGAGCCCTAGCCGACCCGAGACCTAATTGATTCTTTAAAAACCAGGCCCTACCCGACCTTCAGGTCTCGGGCCCCTTTGGGTTCGGGTCGGGTGGCAGACCTCTACAATAGACTCCTAGAACTCCCACAATGTCTGAAGCCACGCCACGTGACAATGAAGTAAAACATTGTAGTCAGGGTTCTACAGGGCGTATACCCGCGTCTTTGATGCCGGAGACCATGTTTAAAGTCTACATTTTAACCATGTCACATTTAACTTTTATCTATTGTTATTTAAGCCTAACTCAAACCATTTCAAGTTGTTTTATGTGCCTAAATATAACAGAAGTTGTTTGCTACAGTCTCGTGGCATTGACAAATGATGTAAAAGGGGTACCCAGTGCCTTCAAAAGTTACACCAAAAGAAATTGCATCTTTTCGAGTGTTTGCAAACTTTGCATTGACTTAATAATCTCACCGTGGGATTTTGCTAAATCGTGTTTGGTGTGAACACAATTTAAAGCTGATGCTAAAGCTCTAAACTGTGAACACTCTTCCACTGGACTGAAGCTCTGAGACCGTTGACTCTTTCAAAAAGCATTTCATTTGTTGTTTCATTCAGTTATGAGGAACCAAGACTGCTTTTCTTTGAGAAAATTAAAAACAAGAAGTCTGAGTTGGTCTGGTCAGATGATGTTAAGTTGGAATGGTTATTCAGAGAGGAAGTTTTCACTGTGGCCACGCTTATTACAGAACATGAAACTGAAAATGGAGACGCTGTTTATAAATGAATGACTTTGATTATTATGTTTTTTTGTTTGTTTGGATGTACTCAATGTATCTGCCTGTTTGTTTGTTTGTTTGTTTGTTTGTTTGTTTGTTTGTTTGTTTGTTTGTTTGTTTGGATGTACGCAATGTATCTGTTTGTTTGTTTGTTTGTTTGTTTAGATGAACTATGATGCATCGTGTCTTGTAAGCCCATGCAGGCTGGGCACAACACATAAATCAATACTATCTATTTATCTATCTCTATCTAGCAGCCAAATACTTTTTTAAACTGTTTTCTGCTTTTATTTGAACTATTTGTCTCTTGTGAAGCACTTTGTGACTTTGCTCTGTACTTAAAACGGTACTTACTCACTCACTTACAGTACTTACTTACTTGCTTATTGTCTAGTAGTAGTTATAGTAATAGTATGTGTAATACTGTCACGTCTGTTCAACTTCAGAGTTTCTGTTCCAGGTTTTTCTTCTCTGTTTCCCACCAAACCAGCCTAGCCTCATGGTGCCTTCAGGTGCCTTCAGATAAACCAGGATTTTACCACCTTCACCACCCAGAGCGAGGAGCTGGCCTGTATGATTGAATCTGTCATAGAAACAAGTTAATCAGATCTAATCACTTCTTCACTTCTAGTTTATTCCCCGCAGTCAGCAGCTGGTGGATGAGTTCTAAAATGTTGAAGCATAAAACACATGCTTTTAACTTCAACCTGCAGCACCTGAACTCATCTCTCTCACTCTGACACCAGTTGAACTCACAGTATAGATGTGATACATTTAGCGGGGGTAGAGTTTACGAGCAGCACCTAAAGGCAGTAGCGTCTCTGGAAAGTCCCAACTTTACTTTCACTTCCATGTCCAGTCCAGTCAGCAGCCAATGAAAAACACGGCTGGTGGTTTAGAGGCAACATGTTGGATTTGACAGGAGCAGAGAGTGAGGTGCTGAGTGGTGGTTTATTATGGTTCAAATTATTGTATTTAAACCTATAATATTTGATTTAAACCTTATTGAGGTCAATCTCACAGTTTTAATTGTTTACACACTAAAACCTGAACTTAGAGGACACAATCACTGAAACCTGAAACACATTAATCAAATCCATAAACCAAGTCTGCAAACCTACAAGCACATTTTCTGCTTTTATCACTCAGTTTGTTTGTTTGGATCAACTTGTTAGCCCATATATATATATATATATATATATATATATATATATATATATAGATATATATAGATATATATAGATATATATATAGATATATATAGATAGATAGATAGATAGATAGATAGATAGATAGATAGATAGATAGATAGATAGTTGGATGGATAGATAGATAGATAGATAGATAGATAGATAGATAGATAGATAGATAGATAGATGGATGGATGGTTGGATGGATGGATACATAGATAGATGGATAGATGGATAGATAGATAGACGGACGGACGGACGGACGGACGGACAGACAGACAGACAGACAGACAGACAGACAGACAGACAGACAGATAGATAGATAGATAGATAGATAGATAGATAGATAGATAGATAGATAGATAGATAGATAGATAGATAGATAGATGGATAGATAGATAGATGGATGGATGGATAGATAGATAGATAGATAGATAGATAGATAGATAGATAAGGTATATATTGTGAGAAAGTAAAGCATGTAGGCTATATGGTCTATACAGGAGTAGCACGGTAAACACATGTGTAGCCTACTGTATTTGTGTGGTGAATAATATTGTGCTCTGGTACTATTCTAGACTCTATGAGCACTTTCAGATCAGCAGCTCCCCCTGTTGGACTGACAAGGAAAGGACTGGTACCCAGGCCCTATTTTAATCACAGCACATGGTTTAGTATTGCACCGTTATTTACTGTTCAATATGAACAAGGCTTTCAGTTATTTCATAGTAAACGCACATCACTGGTGTGTGTGTGTGTGTGTGTGTGTGTGTGTGTGTGTGTGTGTGTGTGTGTGTGTGTGTGTGTGTGTGTGTGTGTGTGTGTGTGTGCGCGCAGTTATTCCATGGCACTTTCACAATCTGTAAAAAACTGAAAAATGACATCAGCCTACTTGTGGGTTGAAATCCCAGCGGCTGTCACACGTGTTAACATGTATTAACTGCAGATGAAAATTAGCCTGTATGGCTATAAATCTGGCACATTTACATGATGGACTCACGTGCTCATGTTAATTAATGTGCATTGTCCCTTTTCTTAAATAAATAAACAAACAAACAAACAATCCATGTTAGTGGGCATTTCTCCTGGGACCAGAATGATTTTCTTCTGAACCTTAACAAAGTAAAATTGAAGTGAAATTGTCTTATAGGATGCGTTTATATTTTTTGTTAACTGCGAATAGCCTATCTGTGATTACTGTAAGCATTTGATGCCTACTTGAGGCTGTTAGGATTTCAACTTGAATATGACAGTTTTCTAGAGCCTGTCCATTGCAAAATGAGTTCTGCTGGTTGAGTTTGAGTGAGAAAATAATGTATTCAAGAATTTTGGAAATTGTGGTCACTGGATGCATTTAGTTTCAAAGTGATGAAAAATCATTGACATTTTGGTTCACACAGAATGCTGTTGTGCTAACTGTTTGAACTCAGTCTGTTGTGCTAACTGTGTGAACTCAGTCTGTTGTGCTAACTGTGTGAACTCAGTCTGTTGTGCTAACTGTGTGAAGTCAGTCTCTTGTGCTAACTGTGTGAAGTCAGTCTGTTGTGCTAACTGTGTGAACTCAGTCTGTTGTGCTAAACTGTGTGAACTCAGTCTGTTGTGCTAACTGTGTGAATTCAGTATTGAGAAGTGCTTTAAAAAAAGGGTCTAGGCCTAAATGTTAATTAATTTCACATTCCAGAGCAGCATTTTAGCGTTAGCGCCTGGCTGTGACTGACAGAGGAACTGAACAGAGGGAGGAAAGGAAATGCTGAGTCTGTTCCTGGGATGTTTGAGGGAACACACACACACACACACACACACACACACACACACACACACACACACACACACACACACACACAAGTGTGTGAGAATGAGTAGAGTAAATCTTTATTTATCCCCCCTGGGGCAATTCATATGCAGCATAACAATTTTTTTTATTTAAAAACATACAGACATAAAACAGTAAAAAGTAGGGATGTCTTAAAACATAGTACGTTTAAAAGGACAGGAAACCATGTAAGTTAAAACAGAAAAAGGGGCATGAAGTAGGCTACAATTCAATTCAACCATTCAGACAGCGAATAGCATCAGGAACAAAAGAATGACTGTTCCTGCAACAGCGGGGCATCCTACACCTGCGCCCAGAAGGAAGGAGGGAAAACTCAGGGTAAAGAGGGTGCTGAGGGTCACATAGGAAACCCTGAGCCTTCTTAAGAACCATCTTCTTATATAGAAGACTATGGAGCACAGTCTATGACAACTACAAATCCTGAAGGAACAGTGGTACGAGTTTAGTTTAGGATTTTTTATTTTTATTTTTTTTATAGAAAGAGAGAGAAAGAAGTTAGATCTTCTTAGCTTCCTTAAAAAGAACACGCGCTGATGGCTTTTCTTTAGAATTGCCTTCACATTAGGCTCAAAACTCAGTTTGTCATTCAATTCAATTCAATTCATTTATTAAAGAAAGAGTTTTGCAGAGACAGGTCTGAAATGCACTCTTCTTAACAACAAAGATGGACAAAATGTACATACTGTAGGCTAAAAACTAAACCAGGATAAACAATTGAACTAAGTAAGTGATTTACATATCAAGCCTCAACATGGAGATGGTGACGGTCAGACAGTTTTCACTTCTTGATCATTATAGAGTCTGACTGCAGTGTGCAGGAAGGACTGCTGGAGGCGCTGTGTCCTGGCAGGCGGCATGGAGAGGGCGGTGCTGTTTCTCATTTGCCTCCCAGTACATTGCAGTCTGGTTGGAGGGAGAAGATCATGTAGTGGATGGGATGGACTCATCATCTCTTTTAGTAAAGTGATTGCAGCTTCCTCCCTACGATTCTTTAGAGATGGGAGGTGGGGGAGCGGCCGCGTGCCATGTCTGGAGATGATCTTGAGTGCCCTACGTTGCACTCCCTCTAACTCCTCCTCCTGTCCTTTGCTGCATCCAACCAGGAGGACATGTCCATACTCCAGCACTGATCTGATAAGGGCAAAGTAAATCAGTAGGAGGTCATCGACTGACATGCTTGTTCTGCCCAGCACTCTCAGCAGATAGAGACGCTTTGATGCCTTGAGCACCATGTCCTGGACTTGGTGAGAGTGAGAAAGAGAGGAATCTACCTGCCAGCCTAGGTAGCGAGCAGATGGAACCACAGGCACTGCCTCTCCACCCAGATGTAATGGTGGTTATCACAGGGGCTTTTCTCACACAGGTGATCCGCGCACCTCATAGCTCTTCTTCCCATTTAGGATCATGTCATTTTGCAGGGCCCATTCATCCAGATGCTGGGCTTCCAGTTGCATAGTCAGATCTGATGGAAGAGACCTGGTAGCAAAGGCATCTTGAGAGACTGATGTCATCTGCATAACCCACCGATACTGAGTCATCAAAGAGAGTGTTCCTAGAACTCCTGTAGAGCAGGAATAAGAACGGAGACCACACACCTCCTTGAGGGACTCCAGATGTGATGTGAGTCCACTGGCTGGATGTATTGTTGACAACTACTCGTTGTGTCCTGCCATGGAGATAGTTGAGGGTCCATCCTGGGGGTCTGAGATGACCTCACAAAAACGCTGCATCAGTGTTGCATGGTTGACTCTATCAAAGGCCTTGCTCATATCAGCCAATAACACCCGGATCACTGTGGCATCACGAGAGTCCAGCGCAGTAAGCCAGGACTGGTAGGCTTTGACCAGGGCAATTGTCGTGGAAGACTTCTTTTGGTAGGCAAGTTGGTCCTTCACCACTGAGAGGATGTGATCGCTGGTTCCTTTGAGCATGCACTTTTCCATAAGTTTAGCTATGACACTTATTAGGGATATTGGTCTGAACTGGTTTAGCTGATTAGCACCAGCCTCTTTAGGAATGGGCACCACATTTGCACTTTTCCAGATGGTTGGGAGTTGGCCCTCTTGAGAACGAGTGGTTGAAAAGATGCGTGATGATTGGTGCTAATTCTTCAGCATGTTCTTTTAAAAGCCACGAGGGAGTGTGATCGGGCCCGCGGCTGCTTTTCTGCCATTTATGTTGTTGAGTAATGACGATCACCTCTCCAACAGAGCACAGCTCATTGTTGTTTGTTGGTCCTGGGAGGGGGAGAATACTCAGTGAGTTGCTTTCACACCAACACCTGCAAAGAAAGTGTTAAGCTCCATGGCTACATCCCCATCTGAAACACCCTCTATTCTTACATGAGCTGAGCCCTTCTGCTTCCTTCCCAGCTCCATGTTGACAAAGTTCCACCATTTTCTAGGATTTTCATTTTTCAACTGCTGAATGTGTCTTGTATAGTGTGAATCCTGTGCTTGCTTAACAAGCTTCTGTGCCTGGTTCCTGAGTGTCTTCCACTTCTTGGTCCTGCCATGTTTTTGGAAGTGCTCCTGTCTCTTTTGAATGATTGACTTGACCTTTTCTGTCATCCATGGCTTGTCTGTTTTTCTGACCCTCTTTCTCCTTTTCGACATGCATGTGTCTAGCATGGTGGTGATTGTAGTGTTGAGGGCCTCCATTTTGTTATCGATCCCCTCAGCTGAGAGCACATGGCTCCAGTCAGTCATGGCCATTTAGAGTCCCAGTGCTGCCTTAGTGGTGGACTTCACTGTCCTTGTATATAGAAACTTCGTTTTTGGCCTGCAGGTGTCACCTTTGGGCATCATCGAGACACATGCATGGTCACTGGTTGGATATCACAAGGTCCAGAGATGCATCCCCCCTGGTGTGCTCTTTTACAAGCTGTTTCATGGAAGGAAAAGCACGTTGAAGGGGGAGGATGTTGAGGCGATTGAAATCACCACAGAGAATGATGCCCACTTGTGGTTGCTTTTGGAGGATTGTGTCAACAAATTAGATGGTCAACCAGTTTATTTTGACCATCTGCATTGTTCTCAGAGGGTGGATGAAGGTATATCAGACCAACAACCATATAGGGGGTTTGCCTAGGTAGCCTACAAGCCCAGCAAGCAAAATTACGCCATGATAACATTGTGATGACGTGTTTCAGTGACGTTCAGGACTAGGCTGGATCACAGGGTGATTTGGGGATGATTTAGACGTCTACGCGGGAACGTCAAGCTGACGTCGAAATATGACCGTTACCATGAATGGGCATGTTCAGTTATTCTGCTATGTACACAGTGTATATTCAGCAACTTTATACATAAAGCTATAATTATGTCCAGATTAACGATTTATGCTACATTTTCAAAAAATAAAAGACCACCGTGCTATTCTACCACTACGCTAACTGTTTGCTGAAATTATCTGCTGTATGTTGGCGTAATAGCCTACTGTTTCAAAACATGGACCCCTTGTTCTTTTTATACCGGTATACATCCATGTATACATCCATGGAGTCGGGACAGTTTTAATACAAACGAAAGCTAATTTACAGTAATTCAAACCTTATCTCGAAGAATCATTGAGGAATTCCCTCAAAATTTACAAGTGTCACCCTATAACGTTTGTTTACCCAGTGCTCCTGTTAGGCTATGAAACACGAATATAGCCTATGTAGGATTATGGCAGAAACTTGTTTTATATTTAAAACGTTGGCGTCAAGTCTTGGATCGGACATCACAGTGTAACCGTCTACAATCTGTGTAAGAAGAACCCCGAAACACATTGCAGACAATTGCAGGATTCCCCGCAATTCATCTCCTCGTAGTCCCACCTCCACCAATAAACAGTTTGTTAATCAGCGCAGATTGTCCACATGCAAGTGCTGATCACTCGGATTTTGGATAAATAAATAGCTCAGGCTGAGAAATACGTGATTGATTGCAACCCTTTAGTTATCCTCATGGATATTTCAGTGGTGACTGGTGAGTGAAATTAGTTGGATAGTGATTATACAGTGATAATCTGGGCCAGATCTGACTCGTCATGATATGACTTGAGCTGGCCCCGATTGGGCTCTCTCGATTCGTCCGGGTCCGTCCGTGCTTGCTGGGAGGCCTCAGCTTAATCCACAGAGTCTCTAATGAGTCATCTTCCAGTTATTTTAGTTGATTGGCATGAATGTCCTCTGACACTTGCATTACAATCCCTCCCCCCTTTCTACCAGAAGATATGTCCTCCCTGAACATCTGATAACCGTCAATGTGGAATAGTTAATTTGGTATGAATTTTGTGTCCCAAGTTTCTGTGACACAGACAATGCTGCTCTGTTTGTTAGACACATGGGGCCCTATTCTCCCACAGGCCATCGGCGCTATTACGGGCCTTAACCGCAAAAAAACGTGCCTTGCGCCTGTTTCGGGAAAATAGCAATAGGCTTTAGGCTGCCAAATGCGCTTTAGGCCGAATGGGCGTGGCGGAGTCCCTGAATGCGCCGAAGTGGGCATACTGCTATCTTCCAGCCATCTTCCGACCTGGCCTACTTTTAGCGCTTTGCGCTTTTGAAAAGCAGGCCTAAAGCAGGATTCTGTGCACCGGGGACAGGAAAGTGAATGGAGAATACAATATATAGAAAAAAATACTTTAGAATACAATAGAATATAAGATTGCAACCCTTCTCAGGCTTTGGGTGAAGCTGTAATGCAGTTTCATAAATTTAGTTTAGGCTATCATAATAATCCCCATTTATGTGTAATATAGCTCTACGTTTTATTACCCCCCCCCCCCCCCCCCGAAATTAGCTAGGCTACTAATATTACTAATATTCCTAATTAATATGTATTATTATTTCATTCAGATAATTGACATTATAGGCATGTACCGTAAAATACCAATTAGAAGCCGACTTCCAAATTGCCGCGGGTCCCATATATAAGCGGGGTCTGGATACATATTTTGTACATAAAAGCAGGTCCCAATTTGACGCCCGGTTAGTTTTTTCAATGTTTTCTTTTTACCTTTGCGACATCCTGTTGAATGCATCTCCCAAACACAACGAAGAAGAAAAATCGGATGAAGAATACGAACAACGAGGAAACGGGAACAACGAGGAAAAAAAACACATGCACGAAACTTGCTGATCAAAATTCGTTTTCCCTCAACATCTGATGATTCTGAAAATTGTGTAGGCATTTCCTGAAGATTTTTATACACTAAAACCGACATCTCTGGTGTAATAATTATTTTGAGAAATGTGCCTATGGTATATTTCCCTGCCAGCGGGCATAGAAGTCCGCTTCTAATTGGTATTTCACCGCTCTTTCACATGTGCGCTACTGAAGAGGGTGCTCCGTGAGTGATGAACAGCGGAGGAGGCAGCGCATGCAGCCAGCGGAGGAGGCAGCGCATGCAACAAATAATCTGCTCACATGATGATCATGTTCTCTCACCTTCAGCGGAGAAAGTTTAGTGGTAAATACCGGTAGGTCACAGTTCAGCTCAAATTTTATTTGATTTCATGTACAGGCCAGAACTGGCATGCAATGTGCTCTGCTGCGCTGAGAGGGAGGCGCGGCTCTCCCCATAGACAAGCAATCGTGTGGGGTGCTGACTGTAGCCAACTCATTAAAATAAATGGTTTAAATAAACAATTTCATACTATTTACAATCTTTGCTGAGCAATATTTTTGTACAAAAATAATTAAAGCAGGTCCCAAACTGCCGCAGGTCCCATATTGACGCGGGGTCTGGCTACATATTTTGTCAATTAATGCCGGGCTAATAATTGGTATTTTACGGTATTTACATGCTTGCAGTATTTTAACTGCAGTTAGATTGGTTTGAGAAGCATAATAATATGGAATAATAGCCTATATATGGAGATAGACAGACCGGATGAAGGGAGGGGGGGGCGGCGGAGCCCTTGGCTTTGTCTGGTTTTACCGGATTTGTCCAGGAATTGGAGCTTAAAAGGCAAGCGTGTGTCTCTTCCCTGCAATTCTCCAATGAGCGGACAATGCATAATTTTACGCTTAAAAGGCGTGGTTATAATGGTTGAGGCTGAGTTTAGCGCCGATACCAAGATATCAAGTGCGCCTTTCCACGCCCACTGCTTTGCGCTGCGGCTGGCGCTCGGCCTAGAAACTGCGCCGCTGCAACGATAGAGCCCATGATGTGTGGCAAGTTCCTCTCTTTTGTGCACCAGAGATCTAACATTTGACAGCAGAAGACTTGGCACTTTACAGGAGGGCATATCTTTTTGCTGGACAATAGGTTGGATTTTAATACGATTCTGAGTATTAATTGGCCTGTGGGCTTTGAACTCTGTACCACGTCGGCCATGTAGGACAGGTATTTCATGCTGAGGCAGTCTTCCTCCCCTGCAGCCTCTAAAAGATCTAAGCAGTCCATGATCATTGAGAGTTTTCCTGAGATAATTCCATGAGACTGTAGGTATCTTGGAGAACCTTAGGCTTAAGAGAAAGTCCCTTGATAGCTTCATGTTCATAGGGCTTGAAATGTTTGCACAAAGTTAAAAAAAGAAAATACCCCCACTTTGTCCAAGGGAGAATAGTCACTTTAAAAAGTAGTTACTTTAAAAAGCTGCCTGTTGAAGGCGCTAAAAAAACACAAGTTTCAAGGGTCTGACAAGATGGCTTCTTCCTCCTGATTCACTCAGACTCAAAGGTCCAAAAATCCACCAAATCCACAAGAAATCCGGAAAAAAGGGATGGAGATGTTAAAAAAGACATCATACTGATACCATAAAACATCAGCACTTGCCTGGATGGTGTTTTAAAACCAAGATCTTTGATGGATTGTCAGGGACAAGTGAGGCAGGAAGGAGAGCAGGCAGCCATCTTGATTCCAGCTTTTTGTCATCCAGAATTGTCCCCAGATATTTGTACTGGCTGACCACTTCTACCTGTTTCCTGTTTATAAGGGTAGGTGAGGGGGGGAGGGGAGCCCGTCTGCGAAAGTCGATTGACATTTCTTTTGTTTTTGACACATTAACACCTTAAGTGCCATAGCCGAAATAATTCGTCTTACATAATCCAACGCTTAAGTGCCAGAGCCGAGTTTACTCGTCTTACATAAACATTTTTTTTTTTTTGAGGGTGGGACATCAATCAACAACTTTTACATCTTCGAGATCACTATTGGAGCAAGATAATGTGTATAATCTATTTTACCGACCCACTAAGTGTTGACAGTGCTCCCCCAGACGACCGAAATCAAAGAAAAAACTGCCGCGGGACCAAGCCGTTCAAGGAAATGCCGTGGCGATTTTACAGTAAATCCATTCAAGACTTGTCTTGCCTGAGAGCGGCCGCGCACCGGCAGCAGCACACAGAGAGCGGAGAGCGATTTGCAAAATAGATCATAGGTGAAACACACTTTGAAACACCTCAGAAAGGCCAGAATCAACATCTGCCCATCGCCCACGCATTCCCCGGCCCATCTTGACTCGCACAAGGAGCGTCTGCACGCAGGCAAGCAGGCAGGCAGGCACACAGGCAGGCAGCAGCAAAAGCGCTTCTGACACGCCCGCTGTACAGCCAGGAGGAAAAGACACACGGAGGGAGGAGTTTGAATGAGAGGGGTGTTTCCTGTTGTTATGGAGGAAATTACTGTTCAAAACTATTGTTTAGAATGTCTGACGGTCTTACTGATGCCAAAAATGAATGGTTAAAGTGACTGTTTCACAAAAAGCCATTTATCTCTGAATAAATTTCCAGACGCTGAAACCATGCTGTACTCAACGGCTAATATCTACATAACTACTAACTCTGCAAACTAACTCTTTTAGACAGAGAAAGCACACATTCTATTAGTTATTTTTAGATGATTGGTGTTCATGAATTCTTAACAGAAAAGAATCCTCGGCTGTCTCTAAAATGAGCCAGAATCGTCAAAAACACCCCTGGCACAACTTACCTACAGGAATGAAAACATGGCTGGCATTCAATGTGTTAAGTTTAAGAAAATAATTTTCACACCACTGTAAAAAATCATCCACAATTGTGCCACGACCAGTCTCATCATTTTTGAGAAGACTCACTATCACAGAGTCATCTGCAAATTTGAAGATCTGTCTTAACCCATGATGGCTCACACAACCATTGGTGTACAAGATGAACAACAGGGCAGAAAGAACACACCCTTGTGGTGAACCAGTAGAAGACATAAGAACACTAGAAAGAAAGCCATTTACTCGCACCCTCTGAGAGCGGTCTGTTAAAAAGCTTATCAGCCAGCTTACAATGTTAAAATCCAGATCAAAGTGGCTCATAAGTCTATGTGCGAGGAGGACGTGCGGCTGTATGCAGTTGAAGGCAGAGGAAAAATCAATAAAAAGCAACCTAACATGGTTTTTGCTCTCTTCTAGATGTTTTACAATGGTATTGAGGAGGGAGGTGGTGGCATCCTCCAACCCCCTCTCTGCTCTATAAGCAAACTGTAAGGGCTCAAGTTTGTCCTTGGTCTTTATGAGGATCTCTTTTCTAACAATCCTCTCGAAAGCCTTCATAGTCAAAGAGGTATGGGCCACAGGACGGTAATCATTTAGTAGTTTGGGGGTCCTAACCTTGGCCACTGGCACTATATAATAGAGTCTTTCCATATTTTAGGAACCTCTCTCTGAAGAAGTGAACACTGGAAAATAAAAGAGAGAATGCCACACAATTGGCCGGCACAGTTTTTGAGTCTCCTGCTCCCAATGCCATCAGGACCTGGACCTGTTCTCACCTTAGTGCGCATGAGAGATTTCAGGACTTTATTCTCATCAATAACAATAGTACTCTCAGGGGCTCTTGTATCATCCCTGAAAGCTAGATGTTCATTTTTAAAATCATGCTCATCAAAACGTAAATACAAATTATTCAATTCATCAGCCAGCTGCTGCATCAGGTTTGTCAGAGAAAACAGATTTCTTCCCTTTTCTCTCCATCCCCACCATTGACTTGATCCCCTCCCATACAAAACGGGAGTTACCCTTATGAAGTTCCTTCTCTACCTTGTCTTTGTATTTCAGCTTAGCTTTCCTTATTTGCTTTTTCACATTTTTACCTGCTTCAGCTTTTTGGTTGGCATCCCCCCTATAAAAAGAGATCTTTTTCATATTTAAAACTGATTTGACAGATTTAGTTATCCAACGCTTGTTGTTGAGAAAATTAGAAAGTGTGTGAGTTTGAGAAAATAAGAGAGAGTTCTTTGTTGGGAAAGCACTGAATCAAACTCTGCCCCCTGTGAGGCCTGGTGGATCTTTGATTCACGTTGGCTCTGTGGTGATGATCTGACAACTGTTGTCATTTTGATTTGACTGACTCTCTTACCTTGTAGGTCAACTTTGTTTGAAGGGATTTTGTTTTCTTTGTGTTGGAATAGAGTTGACATGTTTTCACAAATACACAAGAAATGTGTTTCTATACTTTCCTTTGGCATAACTGGGCGTTCACACTGGGCCGATTTTTGCAAATCCTCATGACGAGAGTACTGTACGTACTGTACAATGCAAACACGCAAGTAGATTGGGCAGCGCGAATGAGGCGTTTGATGTGAATTTTTGCGGCGCAAATGATGCAATTTTCGTCTCATCGCCTGTTCATTTTTTTTAAATTTGTCAACTTTGGGCGAATTTGCCTGAGCCAAATCAGTGAAGCTTTTTTCCGCCTTGGTGTGAACGCACAGTAAAAATTGAATTTGCCAGAAATTTAAATCAAAATACTTATTTTTTCCCCAATCATGTTATACCCTCTCCACAGTTTGTTGGATGGCTCCTGTTATCAATCAATCTTTATTAGCAGACACAAGTTCCAATAAAAACACACAGTAAAAAACAACAACACAACATCAAACAATTAAACAATTAACATCAGCACATCAAAAAATACTACAATAAGAGCCTGTACCAATGAGCCCAAGTGCTGGAGTGATACTTAATTGCACTAAGACTGGGCTGAGTCAGAAGCAAGATTATGATATTCTGAGAAACATTCAGACGACAAATAAACTTATAGGTCAGGTTTCTCAGTAGGGCATGCATGAGAGGTATTGACCCCTACACCACAAAACATTTCACTGGCACTACAACATCTTGGCCTCCCAAGCAGTATTCTCATACAGTCATTGTAGGCCACCTGCAGTTTCTGAATGCTAGCCTGCTTAAACTTGACCCACAAGGGGGCAGTATAAAGCGATGTACAATAGGCTTTGAACAGGGTTATCTTAATCTCTTCAGAGCAGAAATAAAACTTCTTTCTCAGCATATTTGCTTGTGCATACAACATACGTCGCTGTCTATACATGTCATCGTCATCACTCATGTGATCATTAATGATGTGGCCCAGATATTTAGTACTGCTACACACATCCAGCACATGTCCTGACAGATAAAAGGATGGGAAGGAGAGATCCCTATCATCTCTTGTCCTGAAGATCATAATGACACTCTTTTTAGCATTGTACTTTACCTCAAACTGTACACCATAGTCAGAACAAATATTTAGCAGCTGTTGGAAACCCGTACTGCTTGGCGACAGTATGGCCAGGACGTCAGCATACATAAAGTGATTAATGACAGTGTTACCAAGCACACATCCAGTTCTACAGCTACTGAGCTGCACAGAAAGGTCATTCATATAAAAATGAAAAAGCACAGGAGAAAGAAGCCCTCCCTGACGGACACCATTCCCAACCCCAAAAGGAGCAGAGACCACGTTGCCCCACTTGATCTGCATGTTATGTAAATAATACTGATTAAATTAATTTAAGGACTCCTCACTTAGCTTTTGTCCTATGTTGTTCCTTGTCCGTTATTGAGGGATTGACATGCTATAAGATTGGACTGTTTCATGCAAAAATTGTTATGAATGACTGCCGTAAAATATGTCATAAAAACATTTGGTAACTACGGAGGCCGAGAACGAACACGGGAACAATTTTTATTTATTGCTGTTTTCATTTGTTATTACAAGATAAAGTTTGTTTTCTCGTTATCTCGAGATAACAAAGCCCTTTATCTCAAGGCTATGGGGGTCTGTGGTCTAATTTGTGTCAGTTTAGGGGTCCTTGATGTGAAAAAGTGTGAAAACTGATGTATTTAAAAAAGTAATATGAGTGACAGAATTGCTGCAGTAAAGGCTTTACAATACAGTATTTTCAATAGGAAATTATTGGAAGAGATCAACAACAATCTGCAATATAGCTGCTGATTACAGTCAATAAACTAAATAATAAAATATCCAGAAAAAGAAAAAATAGACACTCCTTTTCTAATCTTCCCGGTATTCTGCTTTTTGTCCCTTTTTTATATGGTTATGCAAATGAAAGAACCTCAACATGCATGCAATGTGATTTGCATAATTTCAATCAGCTGTTTCTCAATAGCAAAGAAAAAAATACAGGACATACAGTATATTTGTGTTTCAATATACAATGTGAACTGCTGTTCACTTCAACTTTAGCCTATAAGTTAGTTTTAGGGCAAAATGATCTGTTCTGACACACAGTGTGTACGCATTTGTAATAGTAAACATCCATAGGGTTTAGATTAATAGATTATTATTATAGTCTACTATGGTTTTGGTCTTGGTCGAGCTTGTGTGTAAAAGAAGTTTGAGCATTTGTTTTTATGTGTTCACTGTGGCATTTTGTGCCAAAGGAACAAGAATGCTTAACGGTATTAATAGCCCACACAGACAGATGTGCTGACTGTTAAGAGTTATGAAAATGTGACTACAGAATGGAAAAAAGGGTGCCAGCAATACAGTAATAATAATATAATAAAAATATGTAACACAAGACTTTTCCCATGGGTCATTAACGTGATGCTGGCCTGTTTCTGAAAACACAAGCAAACATGAGGAGAGTCTCAGCTATTAAATAACACAGTGACAGAGTGTTTTCCAAAGCTTTATTGCAGG
>NW_028151870.1:37500-42500 GCF_964638095.1 Poromitra crassiceps
ATGCTGCTGGTGGCAGAGCCACAGAGCATCAGGGAGAACTACAATCATCCCTGTAATTATCATACATATGAATATAGCTGTAATCAATCTACCATCTACAGTAAAATATCTATCATAGATCAACAGTTATCTATTACTAGGGATCTCGCGCGCTATGCACGCTCGATTCATAGGCTCGCCTGCTATGCGGGCTCGCCCGTTCTGGAGCTCGCCAAGCTGACCCTGCAGCTCGCATTCGCAGCTCGGCCGCTTCGCAGCCTTGCCCGCAACTCGGCTGCTGTGTGGCCAATGAGACCAGCCTCACTGATAATGTCAGATTTATGAGATCACTGATAATTGCATCAGTGGGATTTATGACATCGCTGATGATGTCACAGTGGGATTTATGACATCATTGGGATTTATGACATCACGGATGATGTCACAGTGGGATTTATGACATCACAGTGGGACAATCACAGTGGGACAGAGAAACAAACAGGCATGCGATGAGATGAGATGAGATGAGATAAACTTTATTGTCACTTCATGGTACAAGTATCACGAGCGAAATTCTGCTTGGTTCGCTCTCAGAGTCGCCAAACCGTGTCGCCATTGAACAGCGCCAGCATTGGACAATGAATTTAAATGAAATACACTCAGAATAATTCACATTATTACTAATTTGAGAAGTAATAAAGGCACACTTCAATATTATACAATACATATACATTTGTTGTAATATGTGTAAACAGAGCCCCAGCTCCCATTTATATACTGACTGATATAGTCATATCTACAAATATATATCTATTACAGATCTACTGCTATTTATTATAGATCTAGTGATCTATCTCTTCTCTTCTTAACACGTAGCCTTTGCACACCAAGTCTGTATTTTCGTCCGAAATTGAGGCATGGAGAAAAAAAAATACCTCATTTGTGTCAGTCATCATTGACACACCGAGTTCGACAATTACGTCCATCATTTAAGTTTTCGGACGAGGTTCGATTTTCTGCGTTTTTCGCATCAGTCAATAGATTTTTGCGAGCTGGGACCCATCTGTGTTTTCAGATGACGGATTAAAAAACACGCATATGAAAACAATCGGACTGTGTGTGCAAAGACCTACTACTGTGCAATTAAGACAATGCACTTGTAGCACTTTCCAGGGGGCCTACATTGCATTAGTGATGCTGCTACCAACCCCTCCCCCCTCCCCCGCTCCCTAGGTGTTTACAGCATTTCAATGTATTATGTTCTTTGCAATTGTTTATTCCACACATTCCAGAGTGTACACATTATGTGCGCAAACCTTTAATTTGGGCAGTGTCCCCCCTGTGTGTGTGTGTGTGTGTGTGTGTGTGTGTGTGTGTGTGTGTGTGTGTGTGTGTGCGCGTGTGTGTGCGCGTGCGCGTGCGCGTGCGCGTGCGCGTGCGTGTGTGTGTGTGTGCAGCTTCCCCATGTCTGATAGATCTCTACACCTAGAGGCCTCACTGGATGAGGTACACACACACACACACACACACACACACACACACACACACACACACACTTTAACTAACTACTTATGATTCTGATTCGGTTAATGCAGTTATTGACTATTCTCTTCTTTAGCCAAAATCGAAAGCTTTATTATTTCAATGTAAAACAGTGAAAATGTAAATAACATTACTTAGAATAGGCTAGAGATAGAAAGTATAATTGATTGATTTATTTGTTATATGTTTTTTCCAATATTTTATTTAAAACTCTTCAAAACAATGCACAAACAAGACAAACGAACATGCTCAGACAAAAGAAAAGAAAAGAAAACATACATTATTGTATAATTGAGTGAAAGCTAGCATGTGCTTGCTGTCTCCTCCAGGTAAATCAGTACAGATCTGAAGCAGTTTAAAACAGTAGGACAGAAAACAGTCTGTTAACTCCTGCAGCTCCTTCAGTCCACCTCACATCATCATAACTGATCAGTTGCATTCATTTCCTTTGATGAGGAAGAAGGTTCCTGTGGCCACGCCCACCACAGCCACGGTCAGACCCAGTCCACAAAACACAGCAGGTCCGATCCCCGGCTGCTCCTGCTCCACATCTGAGGAGGAACCAAACAAATGAATACATAGGAACACACATGAACACAGGAACACACATGAATACATAGAACACACATGAATACATAGGAACACACATGAACACACAGGAACACACATGAATACATAGGGACACATGTGAACACACAGGAACACATACTGCAACAACAGACAAGAACACATATGAACACGCATAAACACATAGGAACACACATGGTAAATGGTAAATTAACTGCATTTATATACCGCTTTTATCCAAAGCGCTTTACTGTAAGTAGGTACATTCACCCATTCACACACTGATGGCGGCAGGTTACCACGCAGGGTGCTGGCACACCGACGGGAGCAATTTGGGGTTCAGTGTCTTGCCCAAGGACACTTAGACATGCAGAATGGAGGAGCTGGGAATCAAACCACCGACCTCTTTTATCCAAAGCGATTGGTGGACGACCCGCTATACCCCCTGAGCTATACAGCCGCCCCAGCATGTGTTACACATAGTAACACATGCTGCAAGAACACACATGAACACATAGGAACACACATGAACACATAGGAACACACATGAACACACATGAACACACATGAACACATAGGAACACACATGAACACATAGGAACACACATGAACACATAGGGACACACATGAACACACATGAACACACATGAACACATAGGAACACACATGAACACATAGGAACACACATGAATACATAGGAACACACATGAACACATGTGAACACACATGAACACATAGGAACACACATGAACACATAGGAACACACATGAACACATGTGAACACACATGAACACATAGGAACACACATGAACACATAGGAACACACATGAACACATAGGAACACACATGAACACATAGGAACACACATGAACACATAGGAACACACATGAACACATAGGAACACACATGAACACACAGGAACACACATGAACACATAGGAACACACATGAACACATAGGAACACACATGAACACATAGGAACACACATGAACACATAGGAACACACATGAACACATAGGAACACATAGGAACACACATGAACACACATGAACACACAGGAACACACATGAATACATAGGGACACACATGAACACACAGGAACACATAGGAACACACATGAACACATGTGAACACATAGGAACACACATGAACACACATGAACACATAGGAACACACATGAACACACAGGAACACACATGAACACATAGGAACACACATGAACACATAGGAACACACATGAACACATAGGAACACACATGAACACATAGGAACACACATGAACACATAGGAACACACATGAACACACAGGAACACACATGAACACATAGGAACACACATGAACACATAGGAACACACATGAACACATAGGAACACACATGAACACATAGGAACACATAGGAACACACAGGAACACACAGGAACACACATGAATACATAGGGACACACATGAACACACAGGAACACATAGGAACACACATGAACACATAGGAACACACATGAACACATAGGAACACACATGAACACATAGGAACACACATGAACACATAGGAACACACATGAACACATAGGAACACACATGAACACACAGGAACACACATGAACACATAGGAACACACATGAACACATAGGAACACACATGAACACATGTGAACACACATGAACACATAGGAACACACATGAACACATAGGAACACACATGAACACATAGGAACACACATGAACACATAGGAACACATAGGAACACACATGAACACACAGGAACACACATGAATACATAGGGACACACATGAACACACAGGAACACATAGGAACACACATGAACACATAGGAACACACATGAACACATAGGAACACACATGAACACATAGGAACACACATGAACACATAGGAACACACATGAACACACAGGAACACACATGAACACATAGGAACACACATGAACACATAGGAACACACATGAACACATAGGAACACACATGAACACATAGGAACACACATGAACACATAGGAACACATAGGAACACACATGAACACACAGGAACACACATGAATACATAGGGACACACATGAACACACAGGAACACATAGGAACACACATGAACACATAGGAACACACATGAACACACAGGAACACACATGAATACATAGGGACACATGTGAACACACAGGAACATGCTATCAGATAAAGGTGTCTCACCCCAGAATCTGGTCCGTGGCTGGCTCAAGGCTTGGTGAGCCACAGAACAGCTGTAGGTGTCTCCAAGCTCTGGGATGAAGCTCAGACTGGAGACCTGGTTGTAGGTGCCGTCTTGGTTGGGGTAGGGGACGTTTAGGCTGGTTCCTTCGGTCACGTTCTTGTCGTTCCTGGTCCAGTAGACCTTGACGGGAGCGGGGTAGAACCCGGTCACATGGCAGATGAGGTGGTTCACCACGCCGAGCTCCACATCCTCTCTGGTGTAGATGGAACTGTGAGGAGCATCTGCATAACAACCAAACATACAACATCCAGTAAATATCTACACAACAACCCGATGTTGTAAACATCTATTATCAATTCAAACCAATAACATTTTATATCTCTCAGTGTAGGAACAGAAAAAGTGGAAGCAAGCAAGCTCAAAGTCAAAATTGTGATCAACAGTGGAAAAAGGAGCTTCTTGGTTTCTTTTTAGAGAAAGATTTAATGCAGAAGTGTTGGTACACAGGTCACCTGCACAGGTTTACAAAACGTACAACTTCAGAAAATAAGAGACACAGGAACCTCACTGGGTCTTCGTCAGGCTGTAGCTACAAAGAAACCAAGAACCTCCTTTTTCCACTGTTATATCTCTCAGTGTTAAATGGTGTTTCTCAGTTCTATCATTTAAAGGGGCTTTTATTTTTCACTAGCACTTAATGTCTTTTTCCCCCCG